>NC_046003.1:3521853-3626719 GCF_010909765.2 Amblyraja radiata | reverse complement strand
TTCAGTTGCCTCGCAAGTAGTTTATGTGCTTATCCCCAAATTCGAAGTGTGCTTGTTTTGTAATTTGGAATAATCTTATTACTCTAGCCGATAGTATTCTATTAACTTTATATTTCAATAAAGTTATCTTATTATGTTTATTTATGGTTGGGTCAGTTTGCATTGTCCAGTTCTAGTAGTTTTATTTTCTGTTCTATCCGCTGAAGTTCTCTTTATTTTCCTTATTTTGAAAACTTTGGTAAGAAATTATGACGCCGCGAATATATGCCTTGAAGGTTTCCCATAATAGCGGTGCAGAAATACCCGGCGTGTCATTTATTTCGAAAACAAGTTTTATTTGTTCTTTTATATACTCATAACCATGCGGGTTATTTAATATATGTATATTGAATCTCCAAAAAGGTTTTATACTCGGCATTCCCTCAATTTTAAGTATAAAAGTCAATGGTGAATGATCAGAAATAATACTATTATGATATGATGGTTTATTCGTATACGGGATTAATTTTGTGTCCAATAAAAATAGTCAATTCGCGAATAAGTTTTGTGAACTGATGAATAAAATGAGTATTCCCTACCGCTTGGATTTGCTATTCTCCAAATATCAGCTATGTTATTATTTTTTATATAAGTATTTAAAAATTCACAGGTCTTAGTTTTAACTAGACGCTTCCCTAGCTTTATTGATTATCTAAGTATGGATCTATAACACAGTTAAAATCTCCCCCCATTATTATATTTTGATAATTATGCTCTGCGATTAATCTATTATTTTCCTAAACAATTGTGGGTTATCAAAATTAGGCGCGTAAATATTTATCATAGTTAATGTGTATTGTAAATTTCTCCCGTGACTATAACATATCTTCCCTCTTTATCAGATATAGATTCTTTAATTTAAAAGGTATACCCTTCCGAATTATAATAGCCGTGCCTCTTGCTTTAGAGGTGAATGAGGAGTAATAGGTTTGACCTATCCAATTTGCCCTTAATCTGATCTGAGTTTGTTGTTTCAGATGTGTCTCTTGTAGGAAAGCAATACCATATTTAATGATTTTAATTGTGCCAGAATTTTACACCTCTTAATTGGCTCATTCGCACCTCTGATGTTCCAACTACAGAAGGTGAGACCTCCGATATTTATTCGACTATTATCTTGCATTGGCTATTATTACCAGACTGTATGATTCATGTGATGCAGCCAAGCACCTCGGAATCCCGAATCCAGAGTTGTCCTTCATAGTTTCTACAGTAGTTCTACATCTCCTGACACTGTTTAAACATAATTAAGGGAAGAGAAAAACATAAAATAAAATGTACATAAAAATTGTTAAGTCGTACAACAAATAATTGTGAATAAACAAAAAAAGTGAATATATCAAAAAAGCGATAAATTACAAAAAAGCCACCTAAGGTAGCTAGATTTGTTTTTAAATTGACCTCCGTCGATGAGATTATGCACTGGGCCTTATCCCCCTATTAGAGTTTGACCCAACGTTAGTCGGTTCCCTCTAATTGTTACCAAAATTATCATATCAGGTCAATTAATCGCTGAACAGTTTAAAATAGAATAAAATAAAAGGGAAGGTAGAATATTTGGATTAAAATTAAAGAAATTATGGGTTAAAGTACCTCGTCAATAATGACACTTTTCATTTACCTGTATGTTAATTAATTCATAATTAGTATTTAGTATTTAAAATATATGTCTAACCTCCCCCATCCTCCTGCTATATAGTTAGTCGTATTAGTATAGTACATTACGCCTTTAACGTTAGTTGAGTTTATTACGCGTAGTTGTTAATTAGTTAGTTAATTATATATATAATAGGTCATATAGTGTGGAACAGATGCCTCATAATGCCATTTCAAAAGGAGACGGTCTCATAGTTCTCCGTGCTGAGGGGTTTGTTGACGAGCTTGCGACCTTGAGCTTACATCTGTGCTTTCAGTTCACAAGTTTAATTCGGCCTCTGTTATTAAACAACACATTCTTGCCAGATAAGCCTGTCTGGTAACCGTCTGAAGCGTTCTAGTGTCTTAATTGAAACAGAAAAAACAAAGTTCCACGGATAAAATGTCTATTATTCTGTTCCTCCTTGAATTTTGTTTAAAATCTCCTGGGCGTATTTGCAAGCAGAGTCCGGGTCCGTAAATGAGCGTTGATTGTCCTTAAACGTAATTAGCATTTTCGCTGGATAGATCACGCCATAACGAACTTCAGAATGTCCTATAAAATACTGCTTGCCCTTTTAAACCGCGTCTTTTTGCCAAAATTTCTCGAGGATAATCCCTGTAGAATCTTACGATATTATCAGCAAATGTAAGATTTTCTCCATAGGTTATCTTCTTTAATAGAGTTTCAAAGTTGAAATATCCAGGAACTTTACAATGATTTGCCTTGGTTTAGCATTATCATGTTTTTGGAAGCGACCCACTCGATGAGCCAGATCTATCTTTGGTTTTTCTGGAAGTTTGAAAACATCTTTAAGTAGATTAGTAATAAAATCACGCATTTGAAGGCCGTGTTCAGCACCCTCTTTAACTCCTACTATTCTCAGATTTTGCCTCCTTGACCTGGCCTCTAAATCTTGACATTTCTCATTCAGTTTATTCGTTAGCTCCCAATTAGTATCGTGTTGTTTTTTCAGACCTTGTATTTCTTGGCTCATCTGTTCCATTTCACCATCCATCTCTTCCATCAATTTTTCCGAGTCTGTTAATTGCTTCAGCAGGGTGTCATGTTTATTGTTATAATCTTTCTGCATACTTTCCAATTCCTTCGCAGTCCCGGACTCCAAATCTTTAAACTGCTGGTTCAGGGCTACATAAAGCTCTTTTACTTCGCCGGAGCTATTATCAATTTTCTTAGAAAGATTGCCCTCCACAGTGGAGAAGTTGTTCTGAATTGTAGAATTCATTTTGGCAAATTGCTTCTGAAGATCTTTAGTAATATCTTTAAGAATATTAGCTCTTACCGTTTCTTCCAGCTTTTCATTTCTTTCTCCTTTGTATCACTTCTCGCAGCCATATCGCTTGTAGGTTGTTGAGGTTCCAGCTCCTCTTCCAAACTTTCAAAAGTGAGTTCCGGGGTGGTTTCAAGCTCATCCAGAGTTTTTTGGAGCTGGAAACTGATTGTAGTCTTCTTGGGTCCTCTCTGACCTCTTCTCTTTCTCATCCAGTTTTTACGATAAGATCGTTTAAAATCCCAAATCCACCGGTACCGTTTGATGGAGTCGGTACCCTCGACGTTCAGCAAACCTGTTAAGATTTTTTAACTCGATCCTGGCATGGGAGTCGACTTTAAATACGATTTGTTGGAGGAGAGCTCAGTGCAGCTGCCTTCACTGCTTCATAGCAGCCACCGGAAGTCAAAACCATACCTTCCTATGTACATATTTAACTGTTTCTTAAACGTTGGGATAGACGCAGCCTCATCTACCTCACGAATGGGCTTGTTCCTTACACCCACCACATTTGGTGGGTAAACGTTACCCCTCAGATTACAATTAAATATTTCCACCTTAACCTTGAACCTAACCTTAAATATTTCCCCTTTTCATTTAACCTTGCTCCTCGATTCCCCCAATATGGGTAAGAGTGTGAATCTACCCGATCTATTCCTCTCATGAATTTGTACACCTCTATATGATCACCCCTCATCCTCCTGCGCTCCGAGGAACCGAGATCCAGCTTTCTCAACCTCTACCTATGGCTCACACCCTCTTGTCCTGGCAATATCGTCGAAAATCTTCTCTCAACCCTTTCAAGCTCTCATTGTCTTTCTTATAACATGGTGCCCAGAACTGAACACAATATTCTAAATGCGGTATTATACAACTGCAACATTACCTCCCACCCTCTATACTCTATGCTACAATATGTGTTTCGCCCATATTTTATCGAATAGTTGAGATTTAGTTACAGTAGATTGTGAAGAAGGCACCGAGTGTGAGAGCGGTCGTTGCTGAATCCGCCTTCCTTTCCCCATTAAAACATATTGAGGGTAGTGATGTGAGACATACACGAGATACACAAGCTCGACACAGTTGCGCAGGTAGTGGACCTACTGAATCACAGCGCCAAAACTCCGGGTTCGATCCTGACCTAAGGTGTCTGTTTTGCTTTTGGACCAACTGCTTGCCTCCTTGTGAGTTGCCTCCAATTGCTTCGGTTTATTCCCTCCTCCAGAAGACTTGTGGCTTTGCAGGTTACTTGGATACAGTGATAACACCCATTGTGTGCAGGGGGGTGGATGGGAGCTTGGTATAACGTGTCATCAGTGTGAAGGGATCAATGATCACCGTCGATGGCGGAAGACCCTGGAGTATATGGAATAACCAGAATGGGACAGGCATTTCATTTTTATTGGCTGCTTATCCGCAGCAGCGTGGTGTAGATGGGATAATTGGTGTAATATCCAGTGTGTCTGATGGACTGGGATACATATTCAACTCTGCAATCCCTCGACTTCCCAAACCAAACAGTGATGGAACGTGCCAGCATGTTGTCCATGTTTGTTAGCAGACATTTGTAAGAGTCTTTGGAGACAATAGTTATGGGTGGCACGGTGGCTAACTCTATCTAACTATATCGTAAATCCATCCAGTGACTTGGCCTCCACAGCCCTCTGTGGCAGGGAATTCCATACATTCACAACTCTCTGGGTGAAAACGTTTTTTTCTCACCTCAGTCTTAAATGACCTCCCCTTTATTCTAAGGCTGTGGCCCCTGGTTCTGGACTCGCCGAACATTGGGAACGTTTTTCCTGCATTTAACTTGTCCATTCCTTTTATAATTTTATATGTTTCTATAAGATACCCCCTCATCCTTTTAAACTCCAGTGAATACAAGCCTAGTCTTTTCAACCTTTCCTCATATGACAGTCCCGCCATCCCAGGGATCAATCTGGTGAACCTACGCTGCACTGCCTCAATCACAAGGATGTCCTTCCGCAAATTAGGACGCCAAAACTGTACACAATACTCCAGATGTGGTCTCACCAGAGCCCTATACAACTGCGGAAGAACATATTTACTCCTATACAGATTTAATCTTGTTATGAAGGCCAACATTGCATTAGCTTTCTTCACAGCATGCTGTACCCGTAAGCTAACTTTCAGTGACCTGTGTACAAGGACACCCAGGTCTCGCTGCATCTCCCCCTTATCTAACCTAACCCCATTGAGATAATAATTTGCCCCTTTGTTTTTGCCGCCAAAGTTTTTGTCCTCACGTATATGTATATTATACTGCATCTGCCACGCGTGTGTCCACTCACTCAACATGGCCTGGTCACCCTGCAATCTCGTAACATTCTCTTCACTGTTCACACTGCCACCCAGCTTTGTGTCATCCGCAAACTTGCTAGTGTTGATCCTAATTCCCTCTTCCAAATAATTAATATATATGATAAACAGTTGCGGCCCCAACACCGAGCCTTGCGGCACTCCACTCGCCGCTACCTGCCATTCTGAAAATGACCCGTTCACTCCGAACCTTTGCTTCCGGTCTGCCAACCAATTTTCTATCCATGCCAACACCCTGCCCACAATACGATGTGCTCTAATTTTAGTCACCAGACTCCCAAGCCGGACCTTATCAAAGGCTTTCTGAAAGTCTAGATACACTACATCCACTGGCACTCCTTCATCCATTTTACTTCTCACATCCTCAAAAAAATCCAGAAGATTAGTCAAGCATGATTTCCCTTTCATAAATCCATGTTGACTTGGACTAATCGTTTAACTGCTATACAAATGCCCCATTATTACCTATTTAATAATTGACCAACATCTTTCCCACCACCGAAGTCAGGCTAACTGGTCTTTATTTACCACTTTTCTCTCTCGCTTCTTTCTTGAAAAGTGGGATAACATCCTCCAATCCACGGGAACTGATCCTGAATCTATTGCACATTGGAAAATGATCACCAATGCGTCCACTATTTCTAGAGCCACCTCCCTGAGGACCCTGGGATGCCGACCATCAGGCCCAGGGGATTTATCATCCTTCAGTCCCATGCATCTACCTATTTTTCGCCTAATAAAAATGTCTTTCTGTTCCTCTACCCCATTAGATCCTCTGTCCTCCAGTACATCTTGGAGATTGTCTGTCTTCCTCAGTGAAGACAGATCTGAAGTACCTATTCAACTCTTCTGCCATTTCCATGTTACCCATAATAATTTCACCCGTGTCTGCCTTCAAGTGACCCACATTTGACTTTGCTACTCTCTTTTCCTTAACATATCTAAATACGCTTTTACTGCCCTTCTTTATATTCCTGGCCAGCTTTACCTCGTACTTCATGTTTTCAGCCGGTATTGCCCGTTTCCCCCCCTTCTGTTGTCTTATGAAAGTTTCCAAATCCTCTGGCTTCCGACTACTCTTAGCTGTGTTATACATCTTTTCTTTTAGTTTTATTCTATCCCTAACTTCTCTTGTCAGCCACGGTTGCCTCATACACCCCTTAGAATATTTCTTCCTTTTTGGAATGAAATTATCCTGCATCTTCCGGATGATGCCCAGAAATTCATGCCGTTGCTGTTCCACTGTCATTCCTGCTAGGATCCCTATCCAGTCTACCTTGGGCAGCTCCCCTCTCTTGCCTTCACAGTCCCCATTGTTCAACTGCATCACTCACACTTCAGATTTAACGTTCTCCTTCTCAAATTGTACATTAAAACTATACTCTGTGATAGTACTGACAGAGTGTCAAACTGTGGGTTGTACTGAAGGAGTGACACATGGCGTTGTATTGTTATGGAATGACATTATTAATGGTGGCACAGATGGAGTGACACACTGTGGGTTAGAGCTGATGCAGTGGCACACTGTGGAGTACTACTAATCGAATAACAAACTGTGGAGTCGTACTGATGGAGTGAGACACTGCGCGGTTGTACTGATACATTAATACACTGTGAGGTGGTTGTGATGGGGTGGCAGATTGTGGCATAACACAGACGCAATGACACACTGGGGCAGTACTGATTGAGTGAATGGCATTGGGGTAATACTGATGGAGCCATACACTGTGAGGCTACACTGATAGGATGACACACTGAGTGTAGTACTGGTGGAGTGATACCCATCGGGTTAGCACTGCTGGAACAACACACTGCAATTGTTCTGATGTAATGACACACTGTGGGGTAGCACACATTGATGCACATTGAGCTAGCACCGTTGTAATGACACACTGTGAGGTAGTACCCACTGATGCACATTGAGCTTGAACCATTTGAATGACACAATGTGGGATAGTCATGATGTAATGGTTCGCTATGTTGAAGTTCTGATGGCGAGGCACACTGTGAGGTAGTACTGATGGTATGACACATTCTGTCATAGATCTGATGGAGTGACACTCTGCGCGATTGGACTGATTGAGTGACACACTGTAGATTAGTACTGTTGGAGTCCGTTCGCTTCTGTGTCAGACGACGTATATCCCGCTGTTGGTTTCCACTGCAGCCTGACCTATCGCCAGCCGTCTTGACTATGACTTGCCACTGGATCCTAATAGACCGGGGACGAGAGAGTGAGGTTGACGATTTGCGCAACCCTAATCTTTTAATCCAAGTCAACCGCAAATCATGACTTCATGACCCGTACCGCCCAACGAGCGAAACAAGACAACAGGAGCGCGTGCAGCTGAGAAGAAGCGCATCGCAGAAGCTCGGAGACACCACAACTTCTCCTGCAGCGCCCACACAACGGTGTTCCATATGCGGGCGAGCCTTCCGGGCCCGGCTCGGTCTCACCAGTCACCTCCGGAAACACAAACAAAAACACTGAAGTCATGGTCTTCTTCGACTACGAAGGACGAACAACAACAACTGATGGTCTGATACACTGTGGGGTAGAATTGATGAGTTCGAATTCTGGAGTTGTACGATGCAGTGACATAATTTAGGGCTGTACAGATTGAGTTGAACATGTAGAGTAGCACTGGGACTGACACACTGCGGGGTACAGCTGATGGAGGGGCACGCTGTGGGGCAATACTGATGTAGTGACACTCTGTGGTGCTATTGATGGAGTGATACACCGTGAAGTGGTACTGATGGAGTGAAACTCTGAGGGGGGGGGATACTGAAGGAGTGACACTGTCAAGTGTATTGATCGGGTGACACACTGTAGGGAAGTACTGATGGAATGCAACATTGGTGTAGTACTGATGAAGAGACACACAATGCAGTAGTATTGGTGGAATGACACACTGTGGGGTAGACTACATGTTTTGACACACTCAGTGATAGTTGTTTGGAGAGACACAGTGTGGTAGTACTGATGAATTGATACACTGTGATGTCGTATTTTTGCTATGACAAACTGTGCTGTAATACTAATGGAATAACACACTCTGGGGTTGTAACAATGGATTGACACACTGTGGATTAGTACTGATGAAGTGACACACTGTGGGTTAGTGCAGATGGAATGACATACTTAAGGTAGTACAGATGGAGTAACATACTATTGGGTAATACTGCTGGACAGGTACAATGTTGGGTAATAATAATAATAATAAATTTTATTTATGGGCGCCTTTCAAGAGTCTCAAGGACACCTTACAAAAATTGAGCATGTAGAGGAAAAACATGTAAGGGGAATGAAATAAATAGTAGAGACATGACTAGTACACAAAATTCAATACAAAACACAGTATGAGGCAATTAATGCACAGATGAAAAGGGACGGGGACGCGGGGCTAAGGATAGGCAGAGGTGAAGAGATGGGTCTTGAGGCGGGAGTGGAAGATGGTGAGGGACACGGAATTGCGGATCAGTTGGGGGAGGGAGTTCCAGAGCCTGGGAGCTGCCCTGGAGAAGGCTCTGTCCCCAAAACTGCGGAGGTTGGACTTGTGGATGGAGAGGAGACCAGCTGATGTGGATCTGAGGGACCGTGAGGGTTGGTAGGGGGAGAGGAGGTCAGTGAGATATGGGGGGGGCCAGATGGTGGAGGGCTTTGTAGGTGAGGACCAGGATTTTGTAGGTGATCCGGTGGGAGATGGGAAGCCAGTGAAGTTTTTTGAGGACTGGAGTGATGTGATGCCAGGATTTGGTGTGGGTGATGAGTCGGGCGGCTGCGTTCTGGACCAGTTGGAGTCGGTTGATGTAGGTGGAGCTGATGCCAAGGAGAAGTGAGTTGCAATAGTCCAGTCGGGAGGAGATGAAGGCATGGATGAGCCTTTCAGCAGCAGGCGGTGTGAGAGAGGGTCTGAGTTTGGCGATGTTGCGGAGATGAAAGAAGGAGGTTTTAATGACATGGCGGGTGTGAGGCTCAAGGGAGAGGGTGGAGTCAAAGATTACGCCAAGGTTGCGGGCCTGGGGAGATGGGGAGACAGTGGTGCCGTCGATGGTGAGTGTGGGGGTTACTGTGTTGTACTGATGGAGTGACATAGTGTGGAGTAGCACTGATGGGGACACATGCTGTGGAGTGGTATTGACGGATTCGCACAATGTGGGATAGAACTTATGCAAAAACACACTCTAAGGTAGTTCTGATGACGTCACACACTGTGTGGTAGTACTATTTCTTATGACAAATTGTGGAGTAGTGCTGACGGAGTGACACACTGTGGGGCAGTACTGGTGCAATGGCATAATGTGGAGTAGTACCGATGGAGATACACTCTGTAGGGTAGTACGTATGTAGTGACATACTCTGGGGTAGAATTGATGGAGTGAGGGACTGTGGGTAGTACTTACGCTTTGATACATTCAGGGGTAATTCTGATGGAGTGACACACTGTGTGGTAGCACTGATGGAGTGCCGCACTGTGCGACAGTACTATTTCTTATGACACACTGTGGGTAGTACTGGGGTAAGTGACACACTGTGTGTAGTGCTGACAGAATCATAGAGTCAGAGATTGAAACAGTGCAGAAACAGGCCCTTCGGCCTAACTCGCCCACACCGGCCAACAATGTCCTAGCTACCCTAGTCACACTTGCCTGTGCTTGATCCATAACCGTCCAAACCAGACCTAGATAACGGTTTCTTAAACGATGGGATAGTCCCAACCTCAACTACGTCCTCTGGCAGCTTGTTCCGTACACTCAACGACCCTCTGTGTGAAATTTTACCCCTTGGATTCCTATTAAATATTTTCCCCTTCACCTTGAACCTATGTCCTCTGGTCCTCGATTCCCTACGCTGGATAAATGACACTATGCATCTTCCCAATCTATTCCTCTCATGATTTAGTACACCTCCATAAGATCCCCCCATCCTCCTATGCTGCATGGAATAGAGACCCCACCCACTTATCCACTCCCTATTCTCACACCCTGTAGTGCTGATAAACATCCTCGTAAATCTTTTCGGAACCATTTCAATATTGTCAATATCATCATTAAGCGGGAAGGCAGAGTAAAAGACGAAAGTAGGAGAGAAATAAATACTGATTTGGAGAGTGGGTCGCTGCTGCAATAAAGGCGATAGAACTAAAATACACAGTTGAGCGGGGCACAAGGAACTCTCCCTCCTTGCTGAAAAGTTCAGCAAACAGAAACTGTTGTAGCAGTTCAATGGCCGAAACGAACGGAAGCCATTTTGGGTGGAAACCGTGCAGCAGATAAAAGAGTGCAGTGGAAGGATAGCCAATGTAAAGCGGGATCTGGGAGCAGTGAAAGAGGGACCTGGCAGACAGTTTAACCACGGAGAAGTGATGGATGTGGGGCAGATGGGAGAGGGGTTTGTAATTAGTAGACATCTGTAGTTGAGTGATGGTAGGTGGCAGAAAACAAGGAAAATAGTTTCTGCCACTTGGTCGAGGTGAGACATAATCTGGAGGGTGACCAGCGGGGGAGGGGGGGGGGGGCACAAAGGCTAACGGTGCTTGTATGTGACAGTAATACGTGATAAAAGGGACCACCGAAGAAGAGATTCGGGTTAAATGGAACGAGATGTGGGATGGTTCGCGGTGGGTGAAATGTACGGCTTGGTGGTGGATGAAACAGGAAGTGGGGGGGGGGGGGGGGAATGTATTATGCGGATTATAGGTATAATAAAGCGGATTATATGTATAGGCAAATGGTATGACAATCGGTGAATCAAAATAATAATAATAATGATGGATGGGATTTATATAGCGCCTTTCTAATACTCAAGGCGCTTTACATCGCATTATTCATTCACTCCTCAGTCACACTCGGTGGTGGTAAGCTACTTCTGTAGCCACAGCTGCCCTGGGGCAGACTGACGGAAGCGTGGCTGCCATTCTGCGCCTACGGCCCCTCCGACCACCACCAATCACTCACACACATTCACACACATTCACACACAGGCAAAGGTGGGTGAAGTGTCTTGCCCAAGGACACAACGACAGTATGCACTCCAAGCGGGATTCGAACCGGCTACCTTCCGGTTGCCAGCCGAACACTTAGCCCATTGCGCCATCTGTCACTTAGCCCTGGTGAAGACATTGTAACATAGAAGGCAAGGTTTACCTGAAATCGGAATCTTGGGCTGTAGGCTACTCAAGCAGAATGTACGGTATTTTTAGGACAGTGTGCATTGGGTCTTACCCTCGTTAGAAAGACGGCTGACGATGGCCAGATGTGTGTGAATATGAGAAGTTAGATTGAAGCCCTCACCAGTTGCCATCTAATCGCCATTTGGTCTCGCCGACGTAGAAGAGGCCATATCGCGAGAACAAAATGCAGTGGACGAGGTGGGAGAATGGGCATGAAGATTCTTATATCGCCTGGATTGTCTGCTGAAGTCACTGGACGACAGTGAGGGAGGAAGTGTAGCATCTCCCACGGTGGAAGTGAAATGTCAGAGAAGGCTGGCTTGAGAATAATCGAGATCGGATTCTGTGGAAAAATGGAGTACCGGATCTCGTTGCAGCTGGCAATAAATACGGAGGTTAACGCACGGGTTGTGAAGCTTGATAGGATGCGGCAAGAGGTGAGGATTTGGGAAACCCACTACTGTTCGAAGAAAGGAGAATGGGAGCACACGGCCGAGAAATGAAGGAGCCACACCAGCCACAGTCGCAGAGGAGAAGGAAGACAGTTTATAATGAGATAAGTGCAACAAGTGCAGGTGGAAGAAATGGGCCCACCTGGACTGTCCTGTTGTGTAAAAATAGAAGTGGGCGATGCGGTTTTTGGGACTCTCCGGTTGAAGTTTGAGGAGGGGCTATCTGCTGAGGCGATATGGTTTGTGACATTGTTGGAGGCAGACGTCTTATGGGGCTGATGTTATATGTCCTGCGATTGCTGGGAATAACACTTGGAGAAGGGGTGGTTTGGGTGGGAATGGTTGTGAACTAAGGAAATAAGGAGAGAGCCGTCTCTGCGCAATGCGGAGAAAGGTGTAGTTGGGAATATGTGACCGGATGCGATAATTTTGAAGGTGACGGAAAGGCTATTCTCGACTGGGTATTGAGTAATGAGGAAGGGTTAGTTAGCACTTTTGTTATGCGTGGCCCCTTGGGCAAGAGTGACCATAATATGGTTGAGTTCTTCATTAGGATGGAGAGTGACATTGTTAATTCAGAAACAAGGGCTCTGAACTTAAAGAAAGGTAACTTTGATGTATGAGACGTGAATTGGCCAAGATTGACTGGCAATTGATTCTTAAAGGGTTGACGATGGATATGCAATGGAAGGCATTTAAAGACTGCATGGATGAACAACAACAATTGATCCCACCAGTTTGGCAAAAGAATAAATCAGGGAAGGTAATGCATCCGTGGATAACAAGGGAAATCGGGGATAGTATCAAAACAAAAGATGAAGCGTACAAATTAGTCAGAAAAAGCAGCCTACCAGAGGACTGGGAGAAATTCAGAGTCAAGCAGAGGAGGACAAAGGGCTTAATTAGGAAAGGGAAAATAGAATATAAAAGAAAAATAGCAGGGAACATAAAAACTGACTGCAAAACTTGTTATTGATATGCGAAGAGAAAGAGATTAGTTATAACAAATGTAGGCCCTTGCAGTCAGAAACCGGCGAATTGATCATGGGGAACAAGGACATGGCAGACCAATTGAATAACTACTTTGGTTTCGTCTTCACTAAGGAAGATATAAATAATCTGTCGGAAATAGCAGGGGACCGCGGGTCAAATGAGATGGAGAAACTGACTGAAATGCAGGTTAGCCATGAAGTGGTGTTATGTAAATTGAATGGATTAAAGGCCGAAAAATCTCTAGGGCCGGATAGGCTCTATCCCAGAGTACTTAAGGAAGTAGCCCCAGAAATAGTGGATGCATTAGTGATAATTTTTCAAAACTCTTTACATTCTGGAGTAGTTCCTGAGGATTGGAGGGTAGCTAATGTAACCCAACTTTTTAAAAAGGGAGGGAGGGAGAAAACGGGGAATTACAGACCAGTTAGTCCAACATCGGTAGTGGGGAAACTGCTAGAGTCAGTTATTAAAGATGGGATAGCAGCACATTTGGAAAGTGGTGAAATAATTGGACAAAGTCAGCATGGATTTACGAAAGGGGTTCAGTATTGATGTGTATAGAGAACTGGCTAGCAAACAGGAAGCAAAGTGTAGGAGTAACCGGGTCCTTTTCAGAATGGCAGGCAGTGACTTGTGGGACCCCAGCTATTTACAATATATATTAATGATTTGGACGAGCGAATTGAATGCAACATCTCCAAGTTTGCGAATGACACGAAGCTGGGGGGCAGTGTTAGCTGTGAGGAAGATGCTGGGAGGCTGCAAGGTGACTTGGATAGGCTGGGTGAGTGTGCAAATGCATGGCAGATGCAGTATAATGTGGATAAATGTGAGGTTATCCACTTTGGTGGCAAAACAGGAAAGTAGACTTATATTAAAATCTCCATGAATATTCTGTCCCAGCATTTCATTCCGAGATATTAACGGTAACTCACGGGGACACGTCGCTGGGCAGAGAAAATGCGGGAAAAGTTTTGGGAATATTGGCGTGTGGAGGAAATCTTGTACGTGATCACTGCTGCCGTTGGAGTCCCTGGTAAGTGAGCAGAACAATTCAAGTTTTATAGCTCCGTGTCTTAACTGGTGTTGACGTGGGTCGCCGCGCTGGAGCTCCGGTGAGCTGAGACCGCCGGGTAAAACATCGCGGAGCTGCGGGACTGTGGAGCGACCAGCTGCGGGCGGTGGCGCTGAACTTAACATCTGGAGCCTGGGATCTCTAGATGAGATCGCCAGTTGTGGAGCTCCAACCGGCGCGGCCTTGTTGGCTTCGGAAGCCGCGGTCTGCAGTGCGGAAGCGGCCGTTCCAGGGTTCCCAGGGCGCTGTGAGGACTCTCCCGACGCCGGTGCAACATCACCCGGCGAGAACCGCCAGGAACATCGGGCCTCCGTAGCGGCAACTGTGGAGGCCTCAATAGGCCCGACTATGGGAGAACTGGGGTTGGGGACTGGACTTTGTGCCTTCCCTCATGGTGGGAGCCATTGTGGTGGGATGTTCTATGTGTTTATGACTCTTATTGATGTTATGTCTGTATTCTTTTTTTGTGTGCTGCAAAATGGCAAAAAGCATTTCACTTCACTACACCTGGGTGTATGTGAATGTGACTAATAAAATACCTTTGATACCTGATTCTAATCATGTTACAAGTTCCCAACTGATGATCGTTGTAAAGAATATGTATAGAATATCAATCCTCTCTGTGAAATATTATTGAATTGAAGCGTGATTTTTCTTATTTTCAGACAGCTGAAACTAACCCTCTTTTTCTCTCACTGCTGCAGGGACATACTAGAATGTTGTTCTTGCCTTCTGTGGCACCTTGCCCAGAGTTGGCCCAGTGCTCGAAACAGACAGGTAGTTCCCTGGCACGGTGTGCCTGGGAGGAGTTCGCATTGTGAAGTTCACTGTAATTGAGTTGTTAATCAGAGTGAACACCTGCTTCCGTGGACACTGTGTCTCACTGTGTAGACTGTCAAAGTTGAATTGCGCCGCATGTTGGTCAAGAATTGGATCGATCTCCTGGACCAGTGGCCGCGGATCTACCGGTGTGTGTGTGTGTGTTGTTACTGAACTTAACTTAATGTGTTGAATGAATCCATTAACGGAGCCACTCTGCTGCCGGATTCTAAATTATCCCTGCCTTCCCTCTGGACCCCTCCTCGTCCCTATCAGATGCCGAGTTCGCAGAGCCCTGGTTAAACGCGGCAGGTCACGGTTAAATCTGTGTAACAGGCCCTATCAGAGACTGTGAGCAGCAGCAGATTTAACTAAAGAGAGGTCCATTGCGCCTATTGTAGCGGGTGGTTGCTCGTTTCCTACCCGCCCGTCGCCTTATCTCTTCTCTCCTGAAGCAGGCAGGCAGGTCGGTTACAGTGGGAACCGGCTCTGCCATTGTTAAACTTGCAGCTGCGCACCGACTCCAACACTCCTGATCTTGAGCAGAATGTCGAGCAGGTGTTCAGCCCTGGAGAACATGTTCAGTAATGCCCAGCATCTGTCCCCTTCTCTTTTCACAGTGAATTTAGTGGCGATTGTGATCCTGTCCCGGGGAAAGTGCGGCCTCTCCACCTGCACCACTCACTACCTGGTGGCCATGGCAGCGGCCGATCTACTGACCGTGATCACCGTGGTCATTTATTTTTGGTTTCGACATTATTACTTTGTTTGGAGATTCCTGACCATCTACCCTATGTGCAGTGTCAACCTTGTACTGAGGACTGCAGCTGCAGCCTATTCTGTCTGGTTCACCGTCGCTTTCACCTTTGATCGGTTTGTCGCCATTTGTTGCCAGAAGCTGAAAACTAAATATTGCAGCGGGAAAACTGCGGCTGCGGTTCTGGCAACAGCCGGCGTTCTGCTCTGTCTGAAAACCGTTCCCCGCTACTTCACAGTGGAACCCGGGATAACCATCGACAATGTCCCGTGGGACTGTAACACGATGGACAGTTATTTCACGGTTTCAACTCCGCTCCTCCCTTACGCTGTAATCCTGCTGCTCAACGCTCTGACAGTCCGCCACATTTTAGTGGCCAGTCGGGTCCGTAAGGGGCTGAGGGGTGAGAGCAAGGGAGAGAACCGCAGTGACCCGGAGATGGAGAGCAGGAGGAAGTCTGTGGTTTTACTATTCACCATCTCCGGCAGCTTCATCCTCCTGTGGATGACGCTGGTTGTAGAATTCGTCTATTATCAGGTCACAGGAATTGGAACTGATCGGAATGATTCTCAATGGATCCTTGGCAACGTCGCTTTGCTGAGTAATCTCAGCTGCTGCACCAATACATTTCTTTACGCGGTGACCCAGTCCAAGTTCAGGGAGCAGCTAAAGAGCGCGGTGAAATATCCGCTCACCTCAGTGCTTCGGCTCATTAATAAATCCCCGCCCTGAGCGCATCCCAGAGGCGGCCGCAGTCTCTCCGCTCCGGGCTCCGGCTACAGACATTCACCGCCGGAGCCATGAGGGAGGGAGGGAGGAGCTGGCCAAAGTTGACTGGAAAGATATCCTAGCAGGGATGACAGTGCAACAACAATGGCAGGTATTTCTGGGAATAGTACAGAAGATGCAGGATCAGTTCATTCCAAAGAGGAAGACAGATTCCAAGGGGAGTAATAAAGGGGCGACCGTGGCTGACAAGGGACGTCAGGGACAGTATAAAAATTAAAGAGAAGCAGTAGAACGTAGCAAAGATGAGCGGGAATCCAGAGGATTGGGTAATGTTTAAAGAGAAACAGAAGATTACTAAAAAAGACAATACGTGAAGAAATGATGGGGTACGAATGTAAGCTATCCAAGAATATAAAGCAGGACAGTAAGAGCTTCTTTAGGTATGCGAAGAGGAAAAATAATAGTTCAGATCAAAATTAGACCCCTGAAGACCGAAAAAGGTGAATTTATTATGTGGAACATGGAAATGGCAGATGAGTTGATCAGGTACTTTGGATCTGTCTTCACTAAGGAGGACACAAACAATTATCCTGAAAAAGTAGTGTCCAGAGGATCTGGGTGATGGAGGAACTGAAGAAAATCCGCATTATGGAGGAAATGGTGTTGGGTAGACTGATGGGACTGAAGGCTGATAAATCCCCAGGGCCTGATGGTCTGCATCTCTTTTTTTCTGTTTGCGTTTTATTCTCTCTCTCTTCTTTCAATCGTTTCCAATTCTATTTAATTTTTGCGCTCCGAACTCGTGTATTTTTGAAAGTGGCGTTTTGGCCCGGCCTCCGTCCGAGCTGGGTGGAGAGGGGAACGAGAAAGAGGGGGGGGGGGGATAGGAGATTAAAAAAACTGGGACATGGTTAGTTTTACCATAAATATATATATAATTACACAAACACACACGCATCAAACTCTTTATCGCGGGTCTTTTCTTGATACATTTCCCACAATTTCGACTAGAAATGAGAGGCGGAAATGTGTGAAAAAATTAGATTGTTGCCTCTTTCATCAATTAGCGTATAAATTACTTCTCTCTCTCTCCCGCTCTCTTTATCTCCCCCCCACTCTCTCTCCCCGCTCTCCCCTCTCTGTCTCTCTCCCGCTCTCTCAATCTACATCCCTCTCTCTCTCCCTGTCTCTCTCCACTCTCACCCACTATCTCTCCCCCCACTCTCCCCCCCCCATTATCCCCGCTCTCTCCATCTTCTATCTCCCCTTCTATCCCTCTCCCCATTCTCTCTCCCCTCTCTAAATCTCCCGATCTCCCTATCCCCCCACCCCCTCTCCCTCCCCGCTCTGCCTAGGCCACTCTCTCAGCCCCCTCCCCCCTCTTTCTATCTCCCCCCTCTTTCTCTGCTCTCTCCCCCTCTCGCTCAACCCCCTCTCCCCCCTCTCTCTATCTCCAATCTCTCGCCCCCACTCTCCTCCCTCCCTCCCCACTCTCACTCATCCCCCTCTCTCTCCCCTCTCTTAATCTCCCCTCTCTCTCCACCTCTTTCTACCCCCTCTTTCTCACCTCTCTATCTCCCCCCACTCCCCCTCTCTCCCCTCCATCTCCCTCTCTCCCTCTCACTCCCTTCCCTTATCTCTCCCCTATATCTATCACCTCTCTTTAGCCCCCCTCTCTCCTCCTCTCTCTCCCCTTACCGCTCTTTCCTTCTCTCTGTACACTCCCTCTTTCCCACCGCTTTCTCTCCCTCTCTCTCGCTTCCCCTCTCTCTATCTCTCCCCCTTTATAGCCCCTATCTCTTTGCATTCCTCTCATTGTCTCTCCCCTCCCTCTTTCCCCATTTCTCTCTCCCCCGCTATATCTGTCGACACCTCTCGTTATCTCTCCCTCTCTCTCACTCACCCCCTCTTTTTATATCCCCCTCTCTCTCTTCCCCCCTCTCTCCCTCGCCCTCTCTCTTCCCCCCTCTGTCTTCCTCCCTATTTCTCTCCCCCTCTTTCTTTCTCGCCCTCTCTATCTCGCTCCCTCTCTCTCCCGCTCTCTCTCCCTCTCCCCCTATCTAACCCAGTCCCCCCCTCAATCCCACTTCTCCCTCTCCTCATGTCACTGCTTATCATATGCCGACCAATGGGAATAGTTCAGATGAACTAAAGTCCACTATTCCTCTCTATGAAACAGGGTAAACATGTGTGTGAAGTTTGCGGCAGGTACAGCACTAACATATAAACTGCTTTTAAACGGTGACCTGACAACTGTTTGTATATTTAATCACCACTAAACTCTCGCCTTGAATCAGATGAACTAATTATCAACAGTTGTCCACATTTCTCAAAGATACAGATGATGAGGAAAACATCCTATAATTTCCTGTCCAATAAATCGGGCATTTTTTTAAAACAGTCCCTGCTGCTCATTGAAGCGTTGATAGCACTTTCTACCGTTAGCAGATTAACACTGCATGATGCGAGATATGATCACTTGAATGACGTGATAAACAAGCACATACGTAAAGTCTGTTCGTGGGTGTTGCTGCTTTCTCTGTACAACTGGGTGGACAGCCTATGCGGATGAGTTGGTCATTTACACTCAAACCGACCTTGCTGTTTGATTCGTGGATTTCAATTCACATCTACCTGACGACTGGCCTGAAGTAGTTCACGACAAAATAAACTGCAGATTGAACAGAGGCTCGCCTTGTGTTCACAGGCTGGAACTAATATTCCCCATTTTACGGAGGGAACAGCAACGTTACTTAACTCCCCCTTTCTCAGATCTGAATCTGCACTTTAATTTTCCGCATTATGTGTTTTTCTTTCCATTGTGTGCCGTAGATACACAATTCGTATTTCTAACAACTGTTAATTAAGATGAAAATAACAAATGAATGCATCTTCACGTGCCGTGTTTCCAGCGTAAATAGAGCAGCAATATGGAGTTAGTGCACATTGCAGATGAGATTAATTATGGATACTGAACTTCAGTTAACCCTTTATAGTCAAACATTTGAACTAAAATGAAGAGATTCTTTATTTTTCATCATATCAAATGTAAAACATAGCAGTCAGATTTAATGAGATTATGTCACTGCGCATCCACACCCATCACTGACCACATTGATAATTTCATAGGTCATCCAGAACCATCACTGACCACACTGATAATGACACTGCTTATCCCTACCCATCACTGACACACTGACGGCACGCACAGGAAATTTCGTTGAATCATCCATTCCCAGGACATCTCACATAACAACCAGTTACCAAGTTCCGTCGTAAACTAAACATATATATTTCACCTGTGACAACACTGACAACATTTGCCTTGTGCTGACCCACTGTAGATGATTGGATATGTTTGCAGGTCACCTATCCATGAGTGACCGTTGGACAAACTGCTGTAATAATAATGATAAAAAGTGTGATGAATATGATTTGTATTTTAATGAATCTGTTCTACGATCCCAGCACGGAGATCCACGGACAAGTGAGGAATACCTAACTGCACTATTTGTGCACAAACACCCCCAGTTATCCAGCCATAGAGCCATAGAGTCTCACAGCTTCTTCAGCCCAGCCTGCCTGCCTGTCTGCCCAAATCGGCCAACATGTCCCGTCCCCATATTCCTACAAATGGTCTGTCTATCCATGCACCTGTCCAAATGTTCCTTAATGTTTGCCGTGGTACTTAGTTCGTACATTTATATAGTTATAAGGAGAGATATCTAAATGGATGTAACGGATATAGCTTGGACCCAATAGCAGCACAGAATCAGGCAGGTATAGTTGGTAATGAACTTTATTACGAAACTGCAACGCAGAGTAGTAACACAGGAATGGGTACACCGTACTCACACAGAGGCTCAGGATTGAGCGAGGGTTCCGAAGAGGGGCAGGCAGGAGACGTAGTCGGGGTAGCGGAAAGTTCGGTAACCAGGAGATCCAACACACGATGCAAACAAACCAACGAGGGACAGACGAAAGGAGAGTCGAAGCCAGGCAGGAAGTCGAGAAGTCGCTGGAGAGTCTTGCATGAATGCTGAGAACAATGTGGCAAAGTGTGAATAGTGAGGAGAGTCTATATACCGGGTTAATTGGTGATCAGAGGCAACTGAGTGCAACAGGTGAGGAGAGTTGGGCTGATGAGAGGGGAGTGGCAGGCAGGCAGGTGAGGAGAAGGAGGGGCCGGTGGAAAAGTACTGGGAGGTGAAGTGGATGAGAATGAGGAGAGGGAAGACTGTGACAGAACCCCCCCCCCCTCAAGGGACGGCTCCTGACGTCCCAAAACAAAAAAATATATATATAAACCCAATCCCACGCAGAGTTGGGTGGGAGGAGGGGGACCGGAGGAGGGCTAATATTCGTTCGAGACATCCATGTCCGCATCCTCCTCCATAGCATTAGAGGAAAGCTCCGTCTCGTCGTCACTGGGCGCCTCAGACGGAAGGGGGGACAGAGTCTCAAGGGCGGCGACCCCTCTACGAGTGGCGGACTTGGACGGCTGGTCGGGATGACGCCGGTGAAACTCCCTGATGAGGGAGGCGTCCAGGGTGTGTCGAGCAGGAACCCAGGACCTCTCCTCTGGACCGTAACCCTCCCAATCGACCATGTATTGGAGACCCCTCCCGCGACGGCGGGAGCGCAGGAGGCGGTGCACCGTAAAGGCGGGGCCTCCGTCGATGAGACGAGGAGGTGGAGGAGGAGGGACTGCGGGGACCAGGGAGCTCTCCCGGACTGGCTTTACTCTGGACACGTGGAACGTAGGATGGACCCGCATGGAACGAGGCAACTTGAGCCTCACAGCCGCAGGGTTGATGACCTTCTGGATCTCAAAGGGACCGATGAACTTGGGTGCCAACTTCTTGGACTCCACCCTCAAGGGAAGGTCCGGGGTCGACAACCACACCTTCTGGCCCGCGAGGTAGGTGAGGGCCTGGGTGCGGTGACGGTTGGCAGCCGTGGCGTAACGGTCCACGGAGCGGAGAAGAGCCGCCCTGGCTTGGGTCCACGTCCTGCGGCAGCGACGAATGAAGGCCTGGACGGACGGGCAGGAAGCCTCTTTCTCCAGCGCCGGGAACAGTGGAGGCTGGAACCCGTAGGCACATTGGAAAGGGGAGAGCACAGTGGCCGAGCTTGTCAGGGTGTTGTGGGCGTACTCCACCCACAACAACTGCTGGGACCAGGAGGAGGGATGCTTGGACACCATACACCGCAGCGCCGTCTCCATCTCCTGATTCTTCTTTTCAGCTTGGCCATTGGACTGGGGATGAAATCCGGACGTCAGACTAACGGTGGCCCCCACCAGCGTGCAGAACTCCCTCCAGAACACAGAGGCAAACTGGGGTCCCCGGTCGGAGACCACATCGACGGGGAGACCATGGAGCCTGAAGATGTGGAGTAACATGAGCTCGGCAGTTTCCTTGGCTGACGGAAGCTTTGGCAGGGGCACGAAGTGAGCCATCTTGCTAAATCTATCGACCACGGTCAGGATGGTGGTGTGACCACTAGATGGGGGCAGGCCGGTAACGAAGTCCAGGGAGATGTGGGACCATGGTCGATGGGGTACAGGCAGTGGAAGCAGATGACCCGCAGGAGCTTGGTGTGAGACCTTGTGCTGGTTGCAAACGGGACAGGCGTTGACAAACTCCCGAGTGTCCTCCTCCAGCGATGCCCACCAGAACCTCCGTAGCACCATCTCCTTGGTCCGCTGAATGCCGGGATGACAGGTGAGTCGAGAGCTGTGGGCCCACTGAAGGACGTCGGACCGCAGGGCAGAAACCACAAACAGGCGATCCGGAGGGCATGCGCTGGGTCCCGGCTGGTTCTCCAAGGCCGCCTTGACCTTCTCCTCCACTTCCCAGGTGAGGGAGGCAACCCTGTGCAAGGACGAGAGGATGGTCTTGGGGCCAGAGGCAGGCTCCTCCATCGTCAAGAACTGTCGAGAGAGGGCATCGGGCTTCACGTTGCGGGACCCGGGTCGGTAGGTGAGGGAGAAGTTGAAGCGGGTGAGGAAGAGAGACCAGCGGGCCTGACGAGAGTTGAGCCTCTTGGCTGACTGGAGGTATTCAAGGTTATTGTGGTCAGTCCAGACCAAGAAAGGCTGCTCGGTTCCCTCCAGCCAGTGACGCCATTCCTCCAACGCCAACTTAACCGCCAACAGTTCTCGGTTGCCGATGTCATAATTCCTCTCAGCAGGGGTCAGGCGTCGGGAGAAGAAGGCGCATGGATGGAGCTTCTGGTCCCCGGCAGCCCGCTGGGACAGAACAGCTCCCACCCCCACGTCGGAGGCGTCCACCTCCACCACGAACTGTCTCTCTGAGTCCGGAACTTGGAGGATGGGGGCCGATGTAAACCGTGTCTTGAGTGTCTGCAAAGCTTCGTCGGCCGCGGCAGACCACCGGAACGGAACCTTGGAGGAAGTGAGTGCCGTGAGGGGTGCGGCCACAGTACTGTGGCCACGGATGAACCGTAGGTAAAAATTGGCGAACCCCAGGAACGTTTGGAACTGCTTGCGGGAGTCAGGAACAGGCCAGGTGGTGACAGCAGAGAAATTGGCGGGGTCCATCTTGATGTTCCCTTGGCCAACGATGTATCCTAGGAAGGAGACTGACGGGGAGTGAAACTCACACTTCTCAGCTTTAACGAAGAGCGAGTTCTCCAGGAGCCGATGTAGAACTGCCTGGACGTGGTGCACGTGTTCCTCCTTGGTCCGTGAAAAGATGAGGATGTCATCCAGATAGACGAACACGTACTTGTTCAACATGTCCCTGAGAACGTCATTGACCAAAGCCTGGAAGACGGCCGGGGCGTTGGTGAGGCCAAAGGGCATCACCAGGTATTCATAATGTCCCGTGGGAGTGTTGAAGGCGGTCTCCCACTCATCTCCCTCTTTGATGCGGACCAAGTGGTAGGCGTTGCGTAGATCCAACTTCGAAAAGATGGTGGCCCCCTCCAGGAGCTCGAAAGCAGAGGAGATGAGTGGGAGAGGGTAGCGATTCTTCACCGTGATGCCGTTGAGCCCCCGGTAATCTATGCAGGGACGCAGAGATTTGTCCTTCTTCTCCACGAAGAAGAACCCAGCCCCAGCAGGAGACGAGGAGGGACGGATGAGACCAGCAGCCAAGGAATCGTTTATGTATTTCTCCATGGCTCCTCTCTCAGGGGTGGACAGGGAGAAAAGGCGACCCCTAGGAGGAGCGGAACCAGGCAGGAGGTCTATGGCGCAGTCATAGAGCCGATGAGGAGGAAGGGAGGTGGCCCTAGACTTGCTAAAAACCTCCTCAAAGTCATGGTACTCGGCTGGGACCCCCGTCAGATCTGGAGCAGAACTGGAGCAGGTGGCCGGTTGAGGAGCTGAGGCTTGCTTCAGGCACACTTGGTGGCAGGAAGGGCTCCAAGCCAAGATGACCCCCGTCCTCCAGTCGATGTTGGGGTTGTGTCGCCGAAGCCAGGGGTAACCCAGGATGAGGGGAAGACGGGGAGACTGCAGGATGTGGAACTGGATGGTCTCATGGTGATTCGCAGACAGGAGCATGCGCACTGGGATCGTCTGGTGAGAAACAGTCCCCAGGAAATGGCCGTCGAGGGCGTTGGCGGGAACAGGTTTAGGCAGGGGAACACAACTGATGCCTAGCTGGCGGGCTAGTTCCATGTCCATAAGATTAATGTCACAACCAGAGTCTATGAAGGTGGCGAGGGTGTGAGAACCATCAGACAACAGCAGACGGGCATGACAAAGAGGGCGTCGGGCAGAGGAAAGTTCAGAGGTTCGACTCACCAGTAATTCCTCCGCTACTGGTGAGTCTGGCCTTTTACTGGACACTTGGAGATGTAATGACCCTGTCGCCTCTCGCGACGTCTCGCCAGGATGCGTCGGTCCAGACGGGTCGTTAGCTCGATAAGCCCATCCAGAGAAGAAGGAAGGTCGTGGGACACCAACTCGTCCTTGATATAGTCATTCAAGCCCAGCAAGGAAGCGTCACACTGGGCCGGAGCGTTCCAATCACTCTGACGAGCCCTGGTGCGAAAGTCGATGGCGAAGTCATCGATGCTCTGGTTCCCCTGGCTCAACCCCAGCAGACCTCCCGCAGCGTCCGGACCCATCGAAACCTCACCGAACACCTTGCGAAGCTCCGCGGCGAAGGCCTGGAAAGAGGAGCAAGCCGGCGTGCGTCGCTCCCATTCAGCCGTTCCCCACAGCCGAGCTCTGCCAGTCAGGTGATTAATGGTAAACGCCACTCTCGCCGCTTCCTGGGCGAAGGTGTAGGGCTGTAGGGCGGCGAGAATGGGACAGTTCGTGATGAATGGGTTGCAGCCCTCCGGGTCTCCAGCGTAGCGCTCCGGGGTTCCCACCCGGGGCTCAGGTGATGGTCCTGGTGGACCGGGAGCTGGTGCTGTCGGAGCCGGAGGCGAAGCATGGGGTGTAGCCTGGGCGAGGGTGGTCGTCAGCTGTTGGACCTGGGTGGCTAGTGCAACCAATGCTTGCTCTTGGTTTGACACAGCCTGTCGAACCTCGGAGTTGGAGGCAGTGAGCATAGCTTCGTGCTGCAGGAGCGTGTGCTCAATCCTCTCGAAGCGGTTTGACGGAGACGTTGTGTGCGCTGAGTCCATTGTTGGCCAGATTGTACTGTAACGGATGTAGCTTGGACCCAATAGCAGCACAGAATCAGGCAGGTATAGTTGGTAATGAACTTTATTACGAAACTGTAACACAGAGTAGTAACACAGGAATGGGTACACCGTACTCACACAGAGGCTCAGGATTGAGCGAGGGTTCCGAAGAGGGGCAGGCAGGAGACGTAGTCGGGGTAGCGGAAAGTTCGGTAACCAGGAGATCCAACACACGATGCAAACAAACCAACGAGGGACAGACGAAAGGAGAGTCGAAGCCAGGCAGGAAGTCGAGAAGTCGCTGGAGAGTCTTGCATGAATGCTGAGAACAATGTGGCAAAGTGTGAATAGTGAGGAGAGTCTATATACCCGGTTGATAGGTGATCAGAGGCAACTGAGTGCAACAGGTGAGGAGAGTTGGGCTGATGAGAGGGGAGTGGCAGGCAGGCAGGTGAGGAGAAGGAGGGGCCGGCGGAAAAGTACTGGGAGGTGAAGTGGATGAGAATGAGGAGAGGGCAGACTGTGACAATGGATAGAAATTTGGCTTCGTGGAAGCAGAGGGTGACGGTGGAAGGAAGGTTGCTTCTCAGACTGGAGGCCTGTGTCTAGTGGTGTGACTTAGTGTTCAGTGCTGGGCCCGTTACTGTTTGTCATCTACATCAATGATTTGGATGAGAACATACAGAGCACGTTTAGCAAGTTTGCAGTTGATACAAATGTGGGTGGTTTTGCAGTTAGTGAAGATTGTTGTGATTAATTGCAGTAGGATCTTGATCTATTGGCCTAGTGTGCTGGGGCATTGTTGATGGATTTTAATGCAGTGAAATGTGAGTTATTGCATTATGGGAAGTCTAACATGGACAATACCAACACAGCGAATGGTCGTGCACTATGTATACGTTGTCTAAGAACTAAGTGAGGCCGCATTTGGTGTATTTTGTCCGTTGTGGGTACTGTACGATTGGAAAGATGTTGCCATGCTGGAAACTTTACAGATACATTTTACAAGGATGCAGTAGCCAGGGACTGGCCTATGGTGAGTGGTTCAGTTGGCAGGGATCCTACTCCTTCAATCGCAGGAGGAAGAAGGGTGATATTATAGAGGTGTCTGTAGATGGTTTAAGTATGCAACCTATAATGTAGCTACCTCAATACCACTAACCACGCCTTAGTCATCTCAGTATAACTGTGATATCTTCCCCTTGCTCCTCCCTTGGTTCCAGTACGCCTGAAGACTAGATGCAGTCAGTATTGGGACGTGTTTAACATGTGCCTTTATTAAAGACTCAGTAAAGTTACAGTGTGTCAGACTTGACTTATTTACATGGTGTCAGTAAGTTAAACGCGCGCCTCCTGTTTATCGGGTTTTATTTGCTCCTAATTTTACTAGTGTTTAATTCCCTCTTTGCCATGGCATTCTCGTGCCGCAAGCCCTCTCCCCTTGTCTTTGACGCTGACATTGCGGAGCGATGGGCTACTTTCGTGATGGACTATAACCACTTCATCAACATCGTGCACCGAAATGACCCTGATGCGGTCAAAGCCTCACTCCTGCTGAACCTTGCCGGTCCCGATGCTATGAAGCGAGCTCAGACTTTCGCCTACATCCCAGCGGTCCTGGATGACAACGACCAGGTCGTCGAGCCGGCGGAATCTGCCAACGACCCGGTATGTCTCTTACGCAAGTTTGCGGAGATGTGTGACTTGCCCTCCAACCGTATATTGGAGCGGGCTAGATTCTTTACAAGGAAACAGCAGCCTGATGAACCTGTTGAATGTTTATCGCTGACCTGCGCTACCTTGCTCAGCGGTGTCGTTTCGAGAACATGCGTGATCAGCTCACTAGAGATATTTTAGTCACCGGCATGCTAGATCAGAAGCTACGAGCGGAGCTGCTGCGAAGACCGGATAGCTGAGATGGTTACCCCGCTACGTGGGCAGAGGGGATCTGACAATCGGGCCATTAATCTGACTGGTGTTGCTGTGCCCCGTCGCAATGAAGACAACGTTCGCCCTGCACCGCGGCTGACTTAGGCCGCTCGGGTCCCGCTTGTTAAGAAGTGCAATTATATCCACTCTATGCAGTCGCAGTGTCCAGCATTTGGTAAAGCTTGTAATTTCTGTAAGAAGATGAACCATTTCTCAGCTGCCTGTCGCTCCCGTGGGAACGTTCCTCCAGCTCACAGACAAGTTTTAAACAACCTTCAACAAGTTGATAACGATTTCGGTTCCCAGTCTTCTGTCGACACTGCCCTCGACTCTGAGCCCAGTATTTCCATGGGAGATGCCAGTGTTTATTCTCTCCTTCATAATCAATATCGCAACCACTGCTAAGCTGGACACGGGGGCTAAGATGAATGTTATGTCTACATCCCTGTTCAGGAAGAAAAGGAATAATGAGCTGTTAACTGTTGATCGCTCCATATTGCGTGCTTATGGGGGAGAGGAGCTGAAACCTGTGGGGAGGGCCACCTTCCAATGTGTGCTGAAGAAATCTTCGCGTGACCAGTCGTTTTGCATTATTGACTGTGACTGTGTGACTCTGTTGAGCAATCAGGCGTGTCAGGATCTCGGGCTGGTGTTCTTTGACCGTACTGTCCACGAAGTGCGGGTGATGCTGAATCCACTCTCCGAGTACCCTGACCTATTCGATGATGAACTGGGTAAGCTGCCCCTTGTATACAAGATCGCAACTGACCCGTCGGTTGTACCAGTGGTCCGTGCTCCACACAGGGTGTCGTTTGCCATGAAGGGCAAGGTCGAAGCCATGCTGAAAAACATGGTTGACATGGGAGTGCTTGAAGCTGTCAGGGAACCCACCGAGTGGGTCTCCACCATGGTCGCCACCATGAAGAAGGGTAAGAGCGAGATTCGGGTGTGCATCAACCCCAAAGACTTAAAGCGGGCAATAAGACGTCCTTATTACCCCATGTGGACTGTAGAAGATGTTGCTACCCAGGTCGGGCAGGCACGGTGTTCTCTGTCCTTCAAGCCAGGAGCTCATTCTGGCAAATACCTCTAGACAAACACTCCTCAGACACATTTGGCACCTCCTTCGGAAGATTCAAAATTTTGCGGATGCCTTTCGGCATCAACTCTGCTAGCGAAGTGTTTCAACGCTCCATGGAGCAACTGTTTGCTGGCCTGCCGTGTGGCATTATCGTGGATGACATCCTGGTTTATGGGAAAGATGCTGCTGAGCACGACCACAACCTCCGACGAATTCTAGACCGCGCTCGCCAGATCAACTTAAAACTCAACCAGTCAAAGTGCAAGTTCCGTGTAGCTGAAGTATCCTATGTTGACCACAGCTTCACGGCCCACGGGCTGAAACCTGATCCGCAGAAGACCAACGCTATCTCCGAGCTGCCTGCCCCGACCGACGTGACCAGCCTGCAGCGTTTCCTGGGCATGGTCAACTACTTGGGAAAGTTCATCCCCGACCTCAGCGAGTTGAGCGCACCCCTGAGGCAACTGACGAAAAAAGACATTGCCTGGTCCTGGTTTCCCCAACACCAGCAGGCTTTCGACCTTCTCAAAACAAAGCTGATCAGCACACCGAGTCTCATGTTTTTCGATCTGCAACGTCCGATTGTAGTTACATGTGATGCTTACCGCTTCGGACTCGGTGCTGCCTGCCTGCAACTCCATGATGACGGCTCGCTGCAGCCCATTTCTTATGTCTCGCGTACCATGACAGACACTGAGCAGCGCTATGCAGAAATCGAGAAGGAGCTTCTTGCGGTTGTATTCGCCTGCTCCAAGTTCAAGGACTTCCTTTTCGGTACCAGGTTCACCGTCGAGACGGATCATCAACCCTTGGTGACCATCCTAAATAAGCCTATCCACATCGCTCCAGCCAGACTCCAGCGCATGATGCTACAGCTCCAGCGGTTCGACTTTCAGATCGTGTACAAGAGGGGCACCGAGATGCATGTGGCCGACGCGCTGTTCCGGGCCTCCCGCTCCTCCTGTGACAGGCACCCCTACGAGCAGGAGGATCTGCAGGTACTCAATGTCAACTTTGTTCCCTCTAAGCAGCTGCAGTGCCTGGTTGAGCACAACGCCAACGACCCCGACCTGCAACAGCTCGCAGCTGTCATCCAGCGGGGGTGGCCCAGCAGACGCACACCACTGCCTGCGGGTGCCCACCCTTTCTTTCTGGTCCGCGACGAACTGGTGCTCCGGGACGGTATCATCATCAGGGGTCACACGGTGGTCGTCCCTGCCTCTCTATACGACTTGTACTACAACGCTGCCCACATGGGGCATACCGGAGCCGATGCCACCGTCTCACATGCCCAAGAACAATACTATTGGCCCGGCATGGCCAAGTACATTAAAGCCCGAGTAGCCTCCTGTCCTGATTGCAACACCCTGGCCCCACATCAGCAGCGCCAGCCACTTCTGCAGCAGCCTGCGCCTGCCATGCCCTGGACCTCGCTGGCTGCTGACATATTCGAATGGCGAGGCAAGCACTACCTGGTGTTGGTTGATTGATACTCCAACTGGTTCGAGTTGGACCTTCTCCCTGCTATCACCTCTGAAATGGTTATCAGTAAGCTGCGCAGACACTTTGCTACCTTCGGGTCCCCGGTCCGCTTACAGACCGACAACGGCCGTCAGTTCACCAGTGCAGAATTCCAGGCTTTCGCTGTGAAGTGGAACTTCACTCACTATACCAGCAGCCCCTAATACCCGCAGAGCAACGGCCTGGCCGAGCGAGATGTCCGCAGTGCCAAGTATTTGCTCGAGCAGTCTCGTCTTTCCAATGGTGACTTCTACCTGGGTCTACTCAACCTCCGCAACATCTCACGGGACCCTACCATGCGATCCCCTGCCCAGCGTCTGATGTCCCGCGTGCTTCGCCCACCGATGCCGATCGCCCAACAATCCCTGCTGCCCAAGGTCCTCCAGCGTGCCGCCGTCCAGCAACGGATTGCTCACAAGCATGAGGTACAGCGCCGCTCTCACGACAAGTCCTGCCGCCCGCTCTCACCACTACTGCCTGGACAGGTCGTCCGCATGCAGACAGCCACCGGATTCTCCCCACTCGCAACCGTTGTTGGTGTGGACGATTCCCCGAGATCTTACCTGGTGGACTTTGATGGAACTGTCTACCGTCGGAGCCGCCAGCACATGTTGGCCGTTAACGAGCCGCAGCCTCCTCCTGCGGATCCTTACGATCCTCCGTTGCGTTTCAAGCCTGTCAGCACTAATTACCCCACACCTCCCTGCATGCCCCGGTCAGTTCGCTTGCCGCGTTCTCCTCCCTCTGCGCTTCCTGGTTTCGGGCAGATGATTTCCTCCCCTGCTCGTTCTCCTTCTCCTCCTTCTCCCCCGTCTCCTCCTACTGGATCACCCGTGTCGGCTGGGTCACCTCCCACATTCCCGGTTGGGTCTCCGCCGGCTTTCTCCTTCCCGGCTGCTCCTGCTCCGCCTCCTCTTCTATCTGGTGGGGAGGGTGATGGTGCTATACGCACACGCTCGGGTCGGGTTGTCAAACCTCCTGTCCGCTACGGTGATTTCGCTTAAATTTGCATGTGTTGTATAATCACACTGCCACTGATATAACTTCAATTTTAGATTTCTAAGGGAAAGGATGTAGATGGTGTATGCATGCAACCTATAATGTAGCTACCTCAATACCACTAACCACGCCTTAGTCATCTCAGTATAACTGTGATATCTTCCCCTTGCTCCTCCCTTGGTTCCAGTACGCCTGAAGACTGGATGCAGTCAGTACTGGGACGTGCTTCACATGTGCCTTTATTAATACTCAGTAAAGTTACAGTGTGTCAGAAGAAGGGTTTCGGCCCGAAACGTCGCCTATTTCCTTCGCTCCATAGATGCTGCTGCACCCGCTGAGTTTCTCCAGCAATTTTGTGTACCTTCGATCTTCCAGCATCTGCAGTTCCTTTTTGAACAGTGTGTCAGACTTAACTTCTTTATAGTGTCTAAGATCATGAGAGGGATATATCAGGTACAAGCACAGATTTTCATCCCTGAATAGAAGAATCGAGGTGCAGAGGACAGAGGTTTAACATGCAGCATCTCTGGAGAACATGGACAGGTACCAAGTGCTGGAGTAACTCAGCGGGTCAGACAGGCAGCATCTCTGTGGAGAACGTGGATGGGTACAACGTGCTGGAGTAACTCAGCGGGTCAGGCAGCATCTCTGTGGAGAACGTGGGCAGGTACAAAGTGCTGGAGTAACTCAGCGGGTCAGACAGGCAGCATCTCTGTGGAGAACGCGGATGGGTACAAAGTGCTGGAGTAACTCAGCGGGTCAGACATGCAGCATCTCTGGACATTGTGTATATTTAACACCATTTATCCAGTATTTTAAACACCATTTCAAACCGGCTTAAACACAAGCAGATTCGGGACATCCGCGGCTTGGAGGTCCAGGATCGGCCGCTTGCTTCCTACCGGAGACGGGGGCTTCACGATGTTACAGTCCACGGGGCCGGCGGTCGGAGCTCTTCTCCGGCGAGGAATCACAGACTCCGGGAGGGAAAGTGCTCGCTGCCCACGGGTCTACAGACTCCACACACCGCGGCTTCAGGGTGTTAGAGTCCACGGGGCCAGAGATCAGAGCCATTCTTCTGGCGACCCCCGGCTCCACGATCTGAGCTATAGGAAGAGATGGTGCAGGCTACACAACACAAAGTCTGAAGAAGGGTTTCGGCCCGAAACGTTGCCTATCTCCTTCGCTCCATAGATGCTGCTGAACCCGCTGAGTTTCTCCAGCATTTTTCTGTACCTACAAAGTAATATTGTATTTCTCACCTTGTGTCTTTAGTGGGGAACCTGAAGAAAGATTGCTATAAGTGCTCGGGTCGCTTACATTGGCGATTGGAGCATTTTATAGCAGAACAGTTCGCAACACTTGTAGATGTAACGTCATGACTGAAGCTCACTCATAAAAACACATATATTTGATTCCCAAAATGGCACCAGTAACATTACACTGGTGGTCGGCGCTGGGCACTTTCTCCCTCGCTTGGAATTGTGGGAGTTCTGGCCGCCATTGCTGTCCGGTCGCCACCTCGCCATGACCGCTGAAAACCAACGCAGAATCACTCCCTGACCCTGGATCTGGAGTCACTCCCTGGAGTAACTCTTGCCATAGAGGGAGTACAGAGAAGGTTCACCAGACTGATTCCTGGGATTTCAGGACTTTCATGTGAAGAAAGACTGGATAGACTCGGCTTGTACTCGTTAGAATTTAGAAGATTCAGGGGGGATCTTATAGAAACTTACAAAATTCTTAAGGGGTTGAACAGGCTAGATGCAGGAAGATTGTTCCCGATTTTGGGGAATTCCCGAACAAGGGGTCATAGTTTAAGGATAAAGGGGAAATCTTTTAGGACTGAGATGAGAAAAACATTTTTTTTCATACAGAGGGTGGTGAATCTGTGGAATTCTCTGCCACAGAAGGTAGTTGAGGCCAGTTCATTGGCTATATTTAAGAGGGAGTTAGATGTGGCCCTTGTGGCTAAAGGGATCAGGGAGTATGGAGAGAAGGCAGGTACAGGATACTGAGTTGGATGATCAGTCATGATCATATTGAATGGCGGTGCAGGCTCGAAGGGCCGAATGGCCTACTCCTTCGCCTATTTTCTATGTTTCTATGTAAAATGCCTCATCGCCACAACTCACCAACAAGCACCAAGACCTGGCTTGTCTGGCGGTGAGGGGAACCCTCCCAGTCAGATCGTTCCTGCACCGTCGGAACCTCACCACCAGCGCACACTGCCCTCGGAACGGCTGTTATGGGGAGGAGACGGTTGCCCACCTCTTTACAGAATGTGGATTCGCAAAGACAGCCTGGAGAGGTCTGCAAGGGTCCCTGGAACGCTTTATCCCGAACAGCTCCGTCACAGAGGACTCTGTGATTTATGGACTGTTCCTAGGGACACATTCCGAGACTGACATCGAGTGCTGCTGGAAGGTCATCAACTCGGTGAAAGACACTCTGTGGTTTGCCCGAGCGTTGTTCACCACCCAGCGGAGCGAGATGTCCGTTGGGGGATGTAGCCGACTGGCCCGCTGCAGACTGCAGCAGTACGTGCTGAGGGACGGACTGAAGCATGGTGCAGCCAACGCCAAGGCTCGGTGGGTGTGTGGGAAGTTCCTCTACCAAGTGATTCTCCCCCTCTACACTGGGAAGCTGGGGTGGAGGGTATTGCACAGAAGAGTCCCCTGCAACCTGTTTCATTCGCGATTCACAGACTCGCCAGCCACCTGCCACTTTTGTTGGCTGGAAGAATCTGTGAGCCACGTGTATGTGGAGTGTGTGAGACTGCAGCCCCTGTTCCCATATCTAAAGCGGTTGCTCCTTGCCTTCTGGCTGCATTTCTCACCCACCACCCACATCTTTGGATACCCTGTGCGTAGCGGAGAGGGTAGGGCTGAAGATATCCTGGTTGGGTTGCTCCTGGGCCTGGCCAAGCTGGCCATCCGTGAGTCACGGTGCCAGGCAAAAGAGGGCTCTGCCCGCGCCGGCTGCCTGCCCCTTTTCCGGGGTTATGTCCGTGCCAGGGTGGGGTTAGAGAGGGAATACGTCCTGTACACGGGCACCCTGGGGGAGTTCCGGGACCACTGGGCACCGCGGGGGGTGCATGCATCCTGACAAGGAGTGTAACATATAGTTGTTTATTTAATACATTTGTTTGTCTTGTATTGTGGGGGTGGGTTCTGTTTTGTTTCATTGTGTTGCAAATATTATTTTAAATAATTGATTACATTTTTTGATCATTTATAAAAAAGGGTCGGTGGGGGAGGACCACAGTCTAGGCTCCTTCCGCTGCTGGACATGGGGGGCAGGGTGTGGTGCAGACACTGCTCAAAAATAAGGGAATGGATTCCACGCCTGTGGGCCACATGAGTGGCAAGGGTGGGGGAGAAATGTGTGTAGCATTATTGAATGTATGTATAGCCTCCGAGAATGTTGGATGGAGTCTTGTAAGGATCATGTATTGGGCATATTTATTTCTCAAATAAAGTATATTTTGAGATTTAAATAATAGGAAACTTTAGAAAGGACGCAATCGTGACTGTTACAAGATATTCAGACGGGAATGTAATAGGAAGGCTTTAGTTTAGAGATACAGCGCGGAAACTTAGAAAATAGGTGCAGGAGTAAGTTCCAGCCAGCACCACCATTCTATATGATCACGGCTGATCATCCAAAATCAGTATCCCATCCTGCTTTCTCCCGATATCCCTTAATTCCGTTAGCCCAAAGAGCTAAATCTTTCTCTTAAAAACATCCAGTGATTTGTGGCAGAGAATTCCCAGATTCACAACTCTCTAGGTGAAAATAATTTCCCCCATCTCAGTCCCAAATGGCCTACCCCTTATTCTTAAACTGTGACCCCTGGTTCAGGACTCCCCCCCCCCCACCCCCAACATCGGGAACAGTTTTCCTGCATCTAGCCTGGCCAATCCCTTAAGGGTGTTGAATGTTTTATAAGATACCCTCTCATCCTTCTAAATTCCAGTGAATACAAGCGCAGTCGAACCATTCTTTCATCATATGATAGTCCCACCATCCTGGGAATTAATCGGGTGAACCTACGCTGTACCCCCTCAATAGCAAGAATGCCCTTCCTCAAATGAGGAGACCAAAAATCAAATAAGAGATTAAGTGTTTAAGAAGGAACTGCAGATGCTGGAAAATCGAAGGTACACAAAAAGGGTTTCGGCCCGAAACGTTGCCAATTCCTTCGCTCCATAGATGCTGCTGCACCCGCTGAGTTTCTCCAGCATTTTTGTGTACCATCAAATAGATGTTTAGAACATAATTCTGAGACATGTGATGGTTTAGCATTTTAATCTATTTGTTTACAAATGCAACAAATCCAAATCCTCTGCAGAAAACATGTAATGATATAAAAATAGTATCAGGATTAATGTTGCACCTGCTCCACCATTCGATGACCGTGACTGATTAGTTTTAGTTTTGTGTAGTCTAAATACACAGCGTGAAAACAGGACCTTCGCCCATCGAGTCAGCGCCGACCAGTGCACTCCGCACACTACACACGCCATGGACAATTTACATTTACAGAAAGCCAATTAACCTACAAACCTTTGGAGTGAGGGAGAAAACCGAAGATCCCGGAGAAAATCCACACGGGTCACGGGGATAACGTACAAGCTCCGTACAGACAGCACCTGTGGTCAGGATCGAACCCGCATCGCTGGCGCTGTGAGGCAGCAACTCTACCGCTGCGCCACCTTTGTCATATTTCCAGCGCCTGCATTTAATTATTATTATTATCACCAATGCCACACACAGAGCTGCTTGCTATGAAACATGTTATACAACATGGCGCTACATAGAAACATAGGAAATAGGTGCAGGAGCAGGCCATTCGGCCCTTTGAGCCTACACCGCCATTCAATATGATCATGGCTGATCATCCCAACTCAGTATCCTGTACCTGCCTTCTCTCCATACCCCTTGATACCTTTAGCCACAAGGGCCACATCTAACTACCTCTTAAATATAGCCAATGAACTGGCCTCAACTACCTTCTGCGGCAGAGAATTCAACAGATTCGCCACTCTGTGTGTGTGAAAAAAAATGTTTTTCTCATCTCAGTCCTAAAAGACTTCCCCCTTATCCTTAAACTGTGACCCCTTGTTCTGGACTTCCCCAACATCTGGAACAATCTTCCTGCATCTAGCCTGTCCAACCCCTTAAGAATTTTGTAAGTTTCTATAAAATCCCCCATCAATCTTCTAAATTCTAGCGAGTACAAGACGAGTCTATTCAGTCTTTCTTCATATGAAAGTCCTGACATCCCAGGAATCAGTCTGTACTCCCTCTATGGCAAGAATGTCTTTCCTCAGATTAGGAGACCAAAACTGTACGCAATACTCCAGGTGTGGTCTCACCAAGACCCTGTACAACTGTGCTCGAACCTCCATGCTCCTATACTCAAATCCTTTTGATATGAAGACTTTTTGCTACAAGAGTAAGAGGGGTTTTCAGAGTTTCAGAATTGCATTAGCAAAAATCCCACAGGATTTACAAAAAATAAATGTCTTCATTTAATAGCTAAAAGTCTATTTTGTAACTGCTGGTAAAGACTGTATGTTTAACAGACTATCATTTGACCAGTGTCAATAGAAGCAATTCTTGTCAATGTCAATGGTTACCCACGGAACAGTCTGTGTTCTACAGAAACAAAGGCTTTTTTTTAAAAGAGATACAGCAGGGAAACAGGCCCTTCGGCCCACCGAGTCCGCACCGACCATCAATCATCCGTTCCCACACTAGTTACATAGAAACATAGAAAATATGTGCAGGAGGAGGCCATTCGGTCCTTCGAGCCAGCACCGCCATTCATTTTGATCATGGCTGATCGTCCCCAATCAGTAACCGTGCAGTAACAAAATGTTAAATGGTCAGCTCGACATAGACTACAAGACCTACACCAAATCCAAACCAATTAGGAGCAGACGAGGGCATTCGATCCAATGTGTGATTCCAGCTACAAAGACAGATGTGTTGGTGCAGCAATTCGTTCTTCCCCCGCACAATTAAAGCATGGAATAATTTTCACCCTACCATAGTTACACAACCAGATGCAACTACATTTAAGGTAGCTCTTTCTTCCCAAAAACCCGTTCTGGCTTAAGTCCTCCCCCCAGCACATCCAGTTTAAATTCCATTTTGAATATTTTGGAGGACCAAGAAACCAAGAACCAAGTGCCTTCCTTCTCCCCATATCCCTTGATTCCAGTAGCCCCTAGAGCTCTATCTAACTATCTCTTAAATTAGTTCTATGTTTAGTTTAGAGATACAGTGTGGAAACAGGCCCTTCAGCCCACCGAGTCCGCACTGACCATCGACCATCCGTTCACACACCAGTTCTATGTTATCCCACTATCTCATCTACAGGCACAATGCATCTATCAACCCTAAGGTAGTTAAGGCTCCCTCCCCATCTCCTCTCCCTCCTCACGCCCCTCCCCAACAGCACAGCCCTCCCTCCTCACCGCCTCTCCAACAGCATGGCGCCCCCTCCTCACGTCCCTCCCACCCTCCTATTCCCGATGTTGGGGAAGCCCAGAACAAGGGGTCAAAGTTTAAGGATAAGAGGGAAATCTTTTAGGACCAAGATGAGAAAATCATTTTTCAAACAGAGAGTGGTGAATCTGTGGAATTCTCTGCCACAGAAGGTAGTTGAGGCCAGTTCATTGGCTATATTTAAGAGGGAGTTAGATGTGGCCCTTGTGGCTAAAGGGATCAGGGGGATATGAGAATTAACGGACAGATGTTTAGGGGTAACATGAGGGGGAACCTCTTTACTCAGAGAGTGGTAGCTGTGTGGAATGAGCTTCCAGTGGAGGTGGTGGAGGCAGGTTCGATTTTTTCATTTAAAAATAAATTGGATAGTTATATGGACGGGAAAGGAATGGAAGGTTATGGTCTGAGTGCAGGTAGATGGGACTAGGGGATAATAAGTGTTCGGCACGGACTAGAAGGGCCAAGATGGCCTGTTTCCGTGCTGTAATTGTTTTATGCTTATATATGGTTAAATGGTATGGAGAGAAGGCATGTACAGGATACTGAGTTGGGTGATCAGCCATGATCATATTGAATGGCGGTGCAAGCTCGAAGGGCCGAATGGCCTACTCCTGCACCTATTGTCTATGTTTCAATGTTTCTACCCCTCCCCCTGCTTGGACTGGAACCAGAGCTCAGCGTATTCCACCACCTCGCCACTGTGCACGGTGTCTCCGCTGCTCGGCAGCTCCCGCAGGTTGGCGTACACGGCCGCTTGCTCTTCCCCCTCTCCCGATTCCCCTCCTCCTTTCAGCTCCTCTGGGGCCGGCCCGTCCTCTCCACTCCCCGCGCTCTAGAAGGAAAGGGAAGCAGACGGGCAGTTGTGGGTTTAGTACAGAACAGTGTGGTCCGGCATTTAATACCATCAGCGGCAAGGTTCACAACTCCTGAATTCAAACACACCCAGGTTCAGCCATGTTGTTTCTGTTCTCCTCTCACACTCTCACTCTCTCTCTCTCACTCTCACTCTCTCTGTCACACTCACGCACTCTCTCTCACACTTTCAGTTTCACACAAATTCTCTCTCTCCCCCTTTCGGACTGTCTCCCTCTCTCAAACATTCTCTCACACTCACACATACTCTCTCTCTCTCCCACTCTCACACAGTTAGAAAATCAATATTCATACCCCCCATTGCTGTACACTTTAATTCTCCCTCCCATTCCCATACTGACCTTTTTATCCTCGGTCTCTTCCATTGTCAGAATGAGGCTAAATGCAAATTGGAGGAACATCATCTTATAATTCGCTTGGGCAGCTTACACCCCAGTGGTATGAACATTGACTTATCTAACTTGAAGTAGCCCCAGCATTCTCTCTCTCCATCCCTCCCCCACCCAAGCCGCACCACATTCTCATTTTCAACCAACAAACCACTAACAGTGGCCTGTTTCCTGTTTACATATCTTCCATTCAATGTTCTTTATCTCTCCACACCATCGTCTATATAGAGACATAGAGTGATACAGTGTGGAAACAAGTCCTTTGGCCCGACTTGCCCACACCGGCCAACATGTCCCAGCTGCACTGGTCCCACCAGCCTGCGCTTTGTCCATATCCCTCCAATCCTGTCCTATCCATGTACCTCCAGAGGTGCTGCCTGTCCCGCTGAGTTACTCCAGATTTTTGTGACCACTTTTGTATCATCTGTAGTTGAGATTAAATGCAGAGATCCACTACCTGATTGGTGGCAGAGTTTGGGCAGTAGATCACATTGGTGTCTTGGTTTCCTGAAGCTTCCTCCATTGTCACATATTCCCTCCTAGAGCAACAGGAGATCACAGCAAGTTTACAGCACATCTGCACATCAACAGAGTCCAAGTCAAAGTTGCAGTTGTATTAGACGTTGGTCATAAGATTATGATGTAATTAATGATAGGAGCAGAATTAGGCCATTCGGCCCATCATGTCTATTCCACCATTCAATCATGGCCGATCTAGCTCTCCCTCCTAACCCCATTCTCCTGCCTTCTCCCCATAACCCCTGACACCTGTACAAATCAACAATCTACCTATCACTGCCTTAAAAATATCCACTGACTTGTGTTCTCCACAGCCGTTTGTGGCAAAGAATTCCGCAGATTCACCACCCTCTGACTAAATAAATTCCTCATCTGCTTCCAAAAAGAACGATCTTTAATTCTGAGGCTGTGCCCTCTGGTCCTAGACTCTCCCACTAGTGGAAACATCCTCTCCACATCCACTCTATCCAGGCCTTTCACTATTCTTTAAATTTCAATGAGGACCCCACTCATCCATCTAAACTCCAGCGAGTACAGGCCCAGTGCTGTCGAACGCTCATCATATGTTAACCCACTCATTCCCGGGATCATTCTCGTAAACCTCCTCTGGACCCTCTCCAGAGCCAGCACATCCTTCCTCAGATATGGGGCCCAAAAGGGCTCACAATAGTCCAAAGCTCATTTGTTGCCGGCTGTTTTGTTCTTGCTCTCTCAACCTTTCAGTTTGAAGAAGGTCTCGACGCGAAATATCACCTATTCCTTAATCTCCAGAGATGCTGCCTGACCGGCTGGGTTACTCCAGCACTTTGTACCTGTCCACGTTCTCCACAGAGATACTGCCTGCCTGACCTGCTGAGTTATTCCAGCACTTTGTACCTGTCCACGTTCTCCACAGAGATGCTGCCTGCCTGACCTGCTGAGTTATTCCAGCACTTTGTACCTGTCCACGTTCTCCACAGAGATGCTGGCTGACCCGTTAGCCTGACAGAAGCAGTTATAAGAAGCAGATGACAAAGGGATGGATTTGGAAATAAAAATGTGGATTTATTTACACTTACCGCTGTATATACCTGTAGATGAGGATTCCAGCTAGCTCAGCGATCAGTATTAGCCCTGCTGTAAGCAAAACTGCGATCCAAATATTGAAGCTCTTACCTGTAAGAACAACCAGAAGTGTTTTCAGTTTTTACAGTTTAGTTTATTGTCCCGTGTAGCGAGGTTCAGTGAAAAGCTTTTGTTGCGTGCTATCCAGTCAGCGGAAAGACAATACATGATTACAATCGAGCCGTCCACAGTGTACATATACATGATAAGGGAATAACATTTAGTTCAAGGTAAAGCCAGCAAAGTGCAATCAAGGATAGCCCGAGGGTCACCAATGAGGAAGATAGTGGTTCAGGACCGTTCTCTGGTTGTGGTAGGATGTTTCAGGTGCCTGATAACAGCCGGGAAGAAACTGTCCCTGAATCTGGAGGTGTGTGTGCGTTCGTTTTCACACTTCTGTACCTCTTGCCCGATGGGAGAGGGGAGAAGAGGGAGAGACCGGGGGTGTGACTGGTCCTTGATGATGCTGCTGGCCTTGCCGAGGCAGCGTGAGGTGTAGATGGAGTCGATGGAAGGGAGGTTGGTTTGTGTGATGGTCTGGGCTGCGTCCGCAACTTTCTGCAATTTTGTGCGGATAGCACTCGACAAATGCTTTTCACTGTACCTCGGCACACGTGACAATAAACTAAACTGTAGCATGGTCTTATAGAGGTGTATAAAATCATGAGATGAATAGATTGGGTAGATGCATAGAGTCTCTTGCCCAGAGTAGGGGAATCGGACACCAGAGGATATAGGTTTAATGTGAGGGGGAAAAGATTTAATAGGAATCTGAGGGGTAACTTTTTCACACAGAGGGTGGTGGGTGTATGGAACGTACTGCCAGATGAGGTAGTTGAGGCTGGGACTATCCCAACGTTGAAGAAACAGTTAGACAGGTACATGGATAGGTCAGGTTTGGAGGGATATGGACCAAATGCAGGCAGGTGGGACTAGTGTAGATGGGAGACGTAGGCTGGTGTGGGCACGTTGGGCCGAAGGCCCTGTTTCCAAGCTGAATGATTCTGACTCTATGACTATGCCAGGCACAAAATGCTGGAGTAACTCATCAGGTACAGGCAGCATCTCTGGAGAGAACGAATGGGTGATGTTTCAGGACGAGACCCTTCTTCAGACCAACCCAGAAACATCACCCATTCCTTCACTCCAGAGATACTGCCTGTCCCGCTGATTGACTGTAGCATTTTGTGTCTACCTTCGATTAAAACCGAGGCATCTGCCGTTCCTTCCTACACAATATGACCATGACTATGGCTCGATGACTTCCCGCCCCCAGAGATGTCCCCACCTTCCATCGACAGATACACCTTGAACAAGGCTTCCCCGTGTCGGTTACGGACTGAGCACAAGGCCATCACGTCCTCCGCTCCATCACTCCCTTTCAGGGTGAGGGAGCCGTTCACCAGATGCCCGCCTGCTACCTGCCAGGTGTGGAGACGTCCGCGAGTTTGGTTTCCGCTGAGGTTGGCGAGGGGGAGGAGCCAGGTGAGCTCTGCAGGTGGGTTGCACCTGGCCACACACACACATGTGACACTCTCAGGTGTGCGAGTGCATCCCGAATCCCAGAAAATCTCTGGCGCATCTGGAGAGGGAGGAACAAGACACGAGAGACTTGTGAATCTGTGGAATTCTCTGCCACAGAAGGCAGTGGAGGCCAATTCACTGGATTTTTCTCAAGAGAGGGTTAGATTTAGCACTTAGGGCTAAAGGAATCAAGGGATATGGGGGGGAAAGCAGGAACTGATTTTAGTAGATCAGCCATGATCATATTGAATGGCGGTGCTAGTTTGAAGGGCCGAATGGCCAACCTGCACCTATTTTTCTATGTTTCTAGGAGATCAAACGCAAAATGCCTGTCTCAGCTGAGTTACTCCAGCATTTAGTGTCTATCTTCAGTAAACGGGACTGACCCTAGAACGCTGAGGCCCTGTACATGAAGGGACTGAGCTCTCTGAGAATGCTCCACTCTTTCAATATTCAGCAAGTTGCTGCAGATGTTTTACCAATCGGTGGTGGCCATTGCCATCTTCTTCGATGCCGTGTGCTGGGGCAGCAGGGTGAAGGATGCAGACACCAACGGGATCAACAAACTCATCAGGAAGGCCGGCTCTGTCCTGGGGGGCTGTTGGATTCACGGGTGGTGGACTTGGATGGGAGGATGCTCCTTAAACTATGGAGCATCCTGGACAATACAGCTCACCCCCTCTGTGACACACTGGTCAACCTGAGGAGCACCTTCAGTAACAGACTGGTTCCACCAAGATGCAGCACAGAACGCCACAGGAGATCCTTCTTCCCTGTGGCTATCAAACTGTACAACTCCTCCCCCTTCTGTCGTGGGGTAGACTGAGACAGACTCCCCTCCCCACACCCCCCTCCCCCACGTAATTTTTGCACATCCCCCAATCCTTTCCACTCGTCACTTTAATTTCATGTTTCATGTGTTTTGTGTTTTTATGACTGTTGCTAATCAATTTCCCTCCTGGGATCAATAAAGTTATATCATGTCGTATTGTATTGTATAACTTGCCCCGCACATCTCCTTTTCAATTTTCGCCTCTCACCTTAAAGCTCTGCCCTCTCAACCTTGACATTTGCACCATGGGAAAAAGATTCTGACTGTCTACCTTCTCTATGCATCTCATAGTTTCATATATTTCTCTCAGGTTTGCCCTCAGCCTTTGAACTGCGAGGTGAATCTATGTAATTCATTGCCACAGACGGCGGTGGATGACAAGTCAGTGGGAATATTTAAGACAGAGATAGATAGATTCTTGATTAGTACGGGTATCAGGGGTTATGGGAAGACAGGAGAACGGAGTTAGGAGGGAGAGATATATCAGCCATGATTGAATGGCAGAGTAGACTTGATGGGCCGAATGGCCTAATTCTGCTCCTTTCACTTATGAACTTATCAACTCGGTAGAAAACAATACAAATCTTTCCACCATCTTTAGTTTAGTTTAGTTTAGAGATAAAGCAAAGAAATATGCCCTTCGGCCCACCATGTCCGCACCAACCACCGATCCCGGCACACTTACACGATCCCACACACACTAGGGACAATTTACACTGATACCAAGCCAATTAACCTAGAAACCTGTACAACTTGAGTGTGGGAGGAAACCGGAGCACCCTGCGAAAACCCACGTAGATCATGAGGTGCACACCTGTACATGGTACTAACACCATCATCAAGTATGCAGATGATACAACGATGATTGGCCTCATCAGCAACAACGATGAGTCGGCCTATAGGGAGGAGGTCCAGCTCCTAGCAGCACTGTGCGCTGACAACAACGTGGCCCGTAACTCCAAGAAGACCAAGGAGCTCATTGTGGACTTCAGAAAGTCTAGGGGTGGCACGCACACCCCCATCCATATTAACGGGACGGAGGTGGAACGTGTTTCCATCGTCAGGTTTCTGGGGGTCAACATCTCCGATGACCTCTCTTGGACCCACAATACCTCAACTCTGGTCAATAAGGCTCACCAGCGTATCTTCTTCCTGAGGAGACTAAAGAAGGTCCACCTGTCTCCTCAGATTCTGGTGAACTTCTACCGCTGCTTCATCGAGAGCATCCTTACCAACTGTATCACAGTATGGTATGGCAACTGCTCTGTCTCCGACTGGAAATCACTGCGGAGGGTGGTGAAAACTGCCCAACGCGTCACCGGTTACTCCCTCCCCTCCATTGAGTCTGTCCAAAGCAAGCGATGTCTGCGCAGGGCGCTCAGCTTCGCCAAGGACTGCTCTCACCCCAGACACAGTCTGGGGATCCTCCTACCATCCGGGAGGCGCTACAGGTCTCTCCGTTGCCGGACCAGCAGGTCCAGGAACAGCTTCTTCCCTGCGCCTGTTACATTACTCAACTCTGTACCTCGGTGATTGCGAGTCACCCCCCCCCCCCCCCCCCCCCCCCCGCCCCGGATACTCCTTCCACCAGAAAAAATTGCACTACTATCACTGTATATACACATATATATATGTATTGCTCATATTCTATGTCGCTCTTCTAGAGAGATGCTAACTAACTGCATTATGTTGTCTCTGTACTGTACACTGCACAATGACAATAAAGTTTGAATCTGAATCTGAATCTGAATCTGAGGTGAACTTACAAACTCCCCACAGACAAGTACCCGTAGTCAGGATCGAACCCGGCTCTCTGATGCTGTGAGGCAGCAACTCTACCGTTGGACTACTGTGTGCCCTCCTTAAAACTCCTTACTGCTAATTCTCTGTAATCCATTCTGCACCCTCACCACATCCTTCCTGTAATGTGGTGACCATAACTGCACACAATGCTTCAAATAATGTTATCTAATCTTCCTCATCTTAGAAGAGGAGAGGAAATAAAGGAAAGGTGTTGTCAAGCAGGAAAGCGTACAGAGAATATGTATGAGGATGTGGCCAGGACGCGAGGCCCTGAGAAATGGGGAGAGGTTGGGCAGGCTGGGACTCTATTCTGCATAGAGCGCAGGAGGATGAGGGGTGATCTTATAGAGGTGGATAATATCATGAGAGGAATAGATCTGGAAGACGCACAGAGTCTCTTGCCCAGAGTAGGGGAATCGAGGACCAGAGGACATAGGCTTAAGGTGAAGGGGAAAAGATTTAATAGGAATCTAGATGGTGACGTTTTCAAACAGCGGGTAGTTGGTATATGGAAAGAGCTGCCAGAGGTGGTAGTTGAGGCAGGGGCTATCCCAGTGTTTAAGAAACAGACAGGTACCTGGATCGGACAGGTTTGGAGGGATATGGGCCAAACGTGGGCCGGTGGGACTAATATAGCTGAGACGTGTAGGCTGTTGATAGTAAGTTAAGCCGAAGGGCCTGTTTCCACACTGGATCACTCTCTGTGGCTATGACTTTAAGGCTCTATAACTGTATGAGAAGGCAGGAGAATGGGGATAGGAGCGAGAGATGGATCAGCAATGATTGAATGGTGGAGTAGACTTGGCCATTCTGCCATCTAATTCTGATCCTATCACTTATGCCCTTATGATGTTTCGAGGGACATGTCAGTGTGTATCTACTGACATTCTACAGTGAGGGTCACATCCCTCTCTGCTGTCCCGTGTTCATTCTCCGCCACACACTGATAGACCCCAGCATCCTGCCGTGTCAGCTGAGGGAACTCCATCCACAGCTCGTTGCTGGAACGTGTTGTGTTCAGCGTGACACCGAGATGTCTCCACGTCAGGTTAGATGTTGGGAAACTCTGGACGGAGCAGAGGATCGCTGCAGAGTTTCCTTCCTTTACAATGACCCGGGAAATGTTCACGTTGTCGTGCGAAGTTATTGAGAGATTCCGCGGAGCATCTAAAGACAAACAAAGGTTTAAACATGTTCACACGGCAGAATTCCACATGTCAAACAGGGCAATACGGAGAGAAACTATGCAGTACGGATGTGACCAGTCTGCAGAAGGGTCTCGACCCAAAACGTCAAACATTCCTTCTCTCTAGAGATGCTGCCTGACCATCTGAGTATCTCCAATTCTTTGTGTTTAACCTTGGTTTAAACCAGCACCTGCAGTTCCTTCCTACACATTTTGTCTGCTCCACTGCGTAATCTCCTCAAGATATGTCTACTTTGAAGAGGTTCTCCTCCTCTTTCCGACGAGAGTTTGAGCCATAGGGTGATAGTGTGGAAACAGGCCTGTCGGCCTAATTTACACACACCGGCCAACATGTGCCAGATACACTAGTGCCACCTGCCCGCATATGGCCCATATCCCTCCAAACATAGACGATAGGTGCAGGAGTAGGCCATTCGGCCTTTCGAGCCTGCACCGCCATTCAATATGATCATGGCTGATCATCCAACTCAGTATCCTGTACCTGCCTTCTCTCCATACCCCCTGATCCCTTTAGCCACAAGGGCCACATCTAACTCCCTCTTAAATATAGCCATTGAACTGGCCTCAACTACCTTCTGTGTGCAGAGAATTCCACATATTCACCACTCTCTGTGTGTGAAAAATGTTTTTCTCGTCGATGAAAGGAGATCCTTCTTCCCTGTGGCTATCAAACTGTACAACTCATCCCTCTTCTGTCGTGAGGTAGACTGAGACTGTCTCCCCTCCCCACCCACCTCCCATGTAATCTTTGCACATCCCCCAATCCTTTCCACTCGTCACTTTAATTTCATGTTTCATGTGTTTTGTGTTTTTATGACTGTTGGCTAATCAATTTCCCTCCTGGGATCAATAAAGTTATATCATGTCGTATTGTATTGTAAAACTAGCCCCGCACATCTCCTTTTCAATTTTCCCCTCTCACCTTAAAGCTCTGCCCTCTCAACCTTGACATTTGCACCATGGGAAAAAGATTTTGACTGTCTACCTTCTCTATGCATCTAATAGTTTCATATATTTCTCTCAGGTCTCCCCTCAGCCTTTGAACTGCGAGGTGAATCTATGGAATTCATTGCCACAGACGGCGGTGGATGACAAGTCAGTAGGTAATTTTAAGACAGAGATAGATAGATTCTTGATTAGTACGGGTGTCAGGGGTTATTGTACGGGAGTCAGGGGTTTACTGCAAATAGTAGGAGTAAACGGGTCCTTTTCACAATGGCAGGCAGTGACTAGTGGGGTACCGCAAGGCTCAGTACTGGGACCCCAGCTATTTACAATATATATTAATGATCTGGATGAGGGAATTGAAGGCAATATCTCCAAGTTTGCGGATGACACGAAGCTGGGGGGCAGTGTTAGCTGTGAGGAGGATGCTAGGAGACTGCAAGGTGACTTGGATAGGCTGGGTGAGTGGGCAAATGTTTGGCAGATGCAGTATAATGTGGATAAATGTGAGGTTATCCATTTTGGTGGCAAAAACAGGAAAGCAGACTATTATCTAAATGGTGGCCGACTAGGAAAAGGGGAGATGCAGCGAGACCTGGGTGTCATGGTACACCAGTCATTGAAAGTGGGCATGCAGGTGCAGCAGGCAGTGAAGAAAGCGAATGGTATGTTAGCTTTCATAGCAAAAGGATTTGAGTATAGGAGCAGGGAGGTTCTACTGCAGTTGTACAGGGTCTTGGTGAGACCACACCTGGAGTATTGCGTACAGTTTTGGTCTCCACATCTGAGGAAGGACATTATTGCCATAGAGGGAGTGCAGAGAAGGTTCACCAGACTGATTCCTGGGATGTCAGGACTGTCTTATGAAGAAAGACTGGATAGACTTGGTTTATACTCTCTAGAATTTAGGAGATTGAGAGGGGATCTTATAGAAACTTAAAAAATTCTTAAGGGGTTGGACAGGCTAGATGCAGGAAGATTGCTCCCGATGTTGGGGAAGTCCAGGACAAGGGGTCACAGCTTAAGGATAAGGGGGAAATCCTTTAAAACCGAGATGAGAAGAACTTTTTTCACACAGAGAGTGGTGAATCTCTGGAACTCCTTGCCACAGAGGGTAGTCGAGGCCAGTTCATTGGCTATATTTAAGAGGGAGTTAGATGTGGCCCTTGTGTCTAAGGGGACCAGAGGGTATGGAGAGAAGGCAGGTACGGGATACTGAGTTGGATGATCAGCCATGATCATATTGAATGGCGGTGCAGGCTCGAAGGGCCGAATGGCCTACTCCTGCACCTAATTTCTATGTTTCTATGTTTCTATGTTATGGGAAGACAAGAGAATGGGATTGGGAGGGAGAGATAGATCAGCCATGATTGAATGGCAGAGTAGACATGATGGGCCGAATGGCCTAATTCTGCTCCTTTCACTTATGAACTTATCAACTCGGTAGAAAACAATACAAATCTTTCCACCATCTTTAGTTTAGTTTAGTTTAGAGATAAAGCAAAGAAATATGCCCTTCGGCCCACCATGTCCGCACCAACCAGCGATCCCCGCACAATTACACGATCCCACACACACTAGGGACAATTTACAATTTACCAAGTCAATTAACATACAAACCTGTACGACTTGAGTGTGGGAGCAAACCGGAGCACCCGGAGAAAACCCACGTAGATCATGAGGTGCACACCTGTACATGGTACTAACACCATCATCAAGTATGCAGTTGATACAACGATGATTGGCCTCATCAGCACCAACGATGAGTCAGCCTATAGGGAGGAGGTCCAGCTCCTAGCAGCATTGTGCGCTGACAACAACCTGGCCCGTAACTCCAAGAAGACCAAGGAGCTCATTGTGGACTTCAGAAAGTCTAGGGGTGGCACGCACACCCCCATCCATATTAACGGGACGGAGGTGGAACGTGTTTCCAGCTTCAGGTTTCTGGGGGTCAACATCTCCGATGACCTCTCTTGGACCCACAATGCCTCAACTCTGGTCAAGAAGGCTCACCAGCGTCTCTTCTTCCTGGGGAGACGGAAGAAGCTCCATCCGTCTCCTCAGATTCTGGTGAACTTCTACCGCTGCACCATCGAGAGCATCCTTACCAACTGTATCACAGTATGGTATGGCAACTGCTCTTTCTCCGACAGGAAATCACTGCGGAGTGAGGTGAAAACTGCCCAACGCATCACCGGTTACTCCCTCCCCTCCATTGAGTCTGTCCAAATCAAGCGATGTCTGCGGAGGGCGCTCAGCATCGCCAAGGACGGCTCTCACTCCAGACACAGTCTTCTTATCCTCCTACCATCCGGGAGGCGCTACAGGTCTGTCCGTTGCCGGACCAGCAGGTCCTGGAACAGCTTCTTCCCTGCGGTTGTTACATTACTCAACTCTGTACCTTGGTGATTGCCATTCTATCCCACCGCCCAGCCCCCCCCCCCCGGATACTCCACCCACCAGAAAAAAATAGCACTACTATGATGTATGTACATATATATATTTATTGCTCAGCATCTATGTCGCTCTTCTAGAGAGATGCTAACTAACTGCATTCCGTTGTCTCTGTACTGTACACTGAACAATGACAATAAAGTTTGAATCTGAATCTGAATCTGAATCTGAGGTGAACTTACAAACTGCCGACAGACAAGTACCCGTAGTCAGGATCGAACCCGGCTCTCTGGTGCTGTGAGACAGCAACTCTACCGTTGGACCACTGTGTGCCCTCCTTAAAACTCCTTATTGCTAATACTCTGTTGGGGAGATGGCGCCCGTATAGCGGATAAAAACAGACTGGACAAACTAATCAGGAAGGCCGGCTCAGTGGTCGGGGCTGAGCAACGAACGGTCCAGCAGGTGGCAGAGCCCAGAACTCTAAATAAACTAGGTTCTATAATGACAAACCCCACTCACCCACTCCATGCCCTGAAGGTGATCAAGAGCAGCATCTTCAGTCAGAGGCTGATTGCACCAATGTGCAAAACGGAGAGATACAGGAAGTCCTGTTTACCAGCTGCTATAAGACTTTATAATGCGCATAAATAATTGCACTTTTTTTAAATTAATTGTATTTTAACTTGTATTTTAACGTATTTTAACTTGTTAAGTATGGAAGCAATTTAAGGAAATGTGTGGTGTTATGTTTGTCTTGAAGCTGTCGTGGCACTGTAATTTCCTGAAAAGGATTATTAAAGGTATAATCTAATCTATCTAATCTAATCTGTAATCCAGGCAGCATTCTGCACGCTCACCACATCCTTCCTGCAATGTGGTCACCAGAACTGCACACAATGCTTCAAATAATGTTATCTAATCTTCCTCATCTTAGAACAGGAGAGAGGAAATAAAGGAAAGGTGTTGTCAAGCAGGAAAGGGTACAGAGAAGATTTATGAGGATGTGGCCAGGACTCGAGGCCCTGAGCTATAGGGAGAGGTTGGGGCAGGGCTGGGAGTCTATTCTGCATAGAGCGCAGAAGGATGAGAGGTGATCTTATAGAGGTGTATAATATCATGAGAGGAATAGGTCGGGTAGACGCACAGAGTCTCTTGCCCAGAGTAGGGGAATCGAGGACCAGAGGACATAGGCTTAAGGTGAAGGGGAAAAGATTTAATAGGAATCTAGGTGGTGACGTTTTCATACAGCGGGATAGTTGATATATGGAACGAGCTGCCAGAGGAGGTACTTGAGGCAGGGACTATCCAAGTGTTTAAGAAACAGACAGGTACATGGATAGGACAGGTTTGGATGGATATGGGCCAAACGTGGGCAGGTGGGACTAATATAACTGAGACATGTAGGCTGTTGATAGTAAGTTAAGGCGAAGAGCCTGTTTCCACACTGGATCACTCTCTGTGACTATGACTTTAAGGCTCTATAACTGTATGAGAAGGCAGGAGAATGGGGTTAGGAGGGAGAGATGGATCAGCAATGATTGAATGGTGGAGTAGACTTGGCCATTCTGCCATCTAATTCTGCTCCTATCACTTATGACCTTATGATGTTTCGAGGTACATGTCAGTGTGTATCTACTCACATTCTACAGTGAGGGTCACATCCCTCTCTGCTGTCCCGTGTTCATTCTCCGCCACACACTGATAGACCCCAGTATTCTGCCGTGTCAGCTGAGGGAACTCCATCCACAGCTCGTTGCTGGAACGTGTTGTGTTCAGCGTGACACCGAGATGTCTCCACGTCAGGTTAGATGTTGGCAAACTCTGGACGGCGCAGAGGATCGCTGCAGAGTTTCCTTCCTTTACACTGACCCGGGAAATGCTCACGTTGTCGGGGAAAGTGATTGAGAGATTCCGCGGAGCATCTAAAGACAAACAAAGGTTTAAACGTGTTCACACGGCAGAATCCCACGTGCCAACCAGGACAGTATGGAGAGAAAAGATGCAGTTCGGATGTAGCCATTCTGCAGAAGGGTCTCGTCCTGAAACGTCACCCATTCTTTCTCTCTAGTGATGCTGCCTGACACGCTGAGTATCTCCAGCTCTTTGTGTCTACACTTGGTTTAAACCAGCACCTGCAGTTCCTTCCTACACATTCCGTCTGCTCCACTGCAAAATCTCCTCAAGATATGTCTACTTTGAAGAGGTTCTCCTCCTCTTTCCACGAGAGTTGGAGACATCGGGTGACAGTTTAGAAACAGGCCTTTCGGCCTAATTTGCCCACACCGGCCAACATGTCCCAGATACACTAGTGCCACCTGCCCGCATATGGCCCATATCCCTCCAAACATAGACAATAGGTGCAGGAGTAGAGGCTATTCAGCCTCTCTAGCCTGCACCGCCATGCAATATGATCATGGCTGATCATCCAACTCAGTATCCTGTACCTGCCTTCTCTCCCTACCCCCTGATCCCTTTAGCCACAAGGGCCACGTCTAACTCCCTCTAAAATATAGCCAATTAACTGGCCTCAACTACCTTCTGTGGCAGATAATTCTACAGATTCACCACTCTCTGTGTGTGAAAAATGTTTTTCTCATCTCGGTCCTAAAAGATTTCCCTCTTAACTAAAACTGTGTGACCCCTTGTTCTGGACTTCCTCAACATCGGGAATAATCTTCCTGCATCTAGCCTGTCCAACCCCTAAAGAATTGTGTAAGTTGTTATAAGATCCCCTATATAGATGGGGCACGTTGGCCGGTTGACTCCATCTACACCTCACGCTGCCTCGGCAAGGCTAGCAGCATAATCAAGGACGAGTCGCTCCCCTTCCTCTTCTCCCCTCTCCCATCGGGCAAGAGGTACAGAAGTGTGAAAACGCACACCTCCAGATTTAGAGACAGTTTCTTTCCGGCTGTTATCAGGCAACTGAACCATCCTACCACAACCAGAGCGCAGCCCTGAATTACTATTGTGCTATCTTAAAAAAAAAAATTTGAATTTAATACAATACAAAACAATACAGCGGTACCTAATTTTAGGTGCCAACTATGTCATAACGTAATACATTCTATGTACAACCTCTAGTTTTATGTTTGAAAAAAGGAAGTAAGAAAAACAGGAAAAAAAATAGTGAGAAGGAAAAGAGGTATAATAGATAGTAGAAAATAGAAAAACGTGAAATGTGTATATAAGAAAAGAAAGAGTAGAAAGTAGAAATAGGACACCCTTAAAAAAGAAATTTTCAAATCTTTATTCGGAGATGTAAATCTATCCACGACCTGACCTGGAATCAGTAATCTTTACGGTACCGCTGCATCACATGATTCCATAAAGTCGATGAAAGGGGACCAACTCCTTATAATTGGTCATATTTATTTATTAGTCGGAGTGTCATTTCTTCAAGGTGTGCTATGTCCATCATATACCTAATCCATATTTTAACAGTTGGTATAGCTGTAATTTTTCCAAAATTTAAGTATCAATTTCTTTCCAATTATTAACCCATAATTAAAAAAAGTTTTGATCTTTATTTAAATTGATATCTTCTACTATTATTCCAAATATAATCCATTCCGTATTAGGTTCTATTCTTGTCTTGAAAAGCTTTGTAAATATATCGATTATATCGCTCCAAAATTTATTCAACTTTGTACATCCTGCAAATGAATGTGGTATATTAGCATTTTGAAACAAACATTTCTCGCATCTGGGAGAGACGTTTGGGTAGAATTTATTCAACCTCGTTTTTGAATAATATAGTCTGTGTAATAATTTAAATTGAATTTCATTATGTCTTGCATTAATGGAACTATTATGTGTGTTCATCAGATACTTTTCCCATCTATCTTTCGGCATCTTTATCATTAGTTCCTGTTTCCAATCTTATCTTAGTGCCTCTGTTGAGGGTAATTCTCTATTTAATATATTATTATAAAAGTATGATATTAGTTTTTGTGAATCAGCCTTAATATTCATTGCTTCTTCTAAAGGTTCTAAAAATATAGTTTGAAATCTATGTGTATATTTCTTCATAAAGTCACATAACTGTATATATTTAAAATATTGATTATCATTCAGTTTAAATTTTGATTTTAATTGTTGAAATGATAACAATTTGCCCAATTCATACATATCTCCTACTTTCCTAATCCCCTGTCTATCCCATTGTTTATATGTTTTGTCGATAAGAGATGGGTTGAATGCAGGGTTGTTCAATGGTGGGGTTAGTACTGATAGATTATTTAATTTCAAGAATAATTGTATTTGTTTCCAAATTCTTATTGTATTGTGAATAATGGGGTTCTTCTTAGGCCAGCAGCATAATCAAGGACGAGTCGCTCCCCTTCCTCTTCTCCCCTCTCTCATCGGGCAAGAGGCACAGAAGTGTGAAAACGCACACCTCCAGATTCAGGGACAGTTTCTTTCCGGCTGTTATCATGCAACTGAATCATCCTACCACAACCAGAGCGCAGTCCTGAATTACTATTGTGCTATCATTGATAGGACTTTACTGGCTTTTTCTTGCACTAAACGTTATTCCCTTATCTTGTATGTGTACACAGTCGATGGCACAACTGTATTCGCGTAGACACAAAAAGCTGGAGCAACTCAGCGGGACAGGCAGCATCTCTGGAGATAAGGAATCGGTGACGTTTCGGGTCGGACCCTTCTTCAGACTATAGGGAGAGATTGAGTACGCTAAGTTTAAGATGAGAGGGGAGAAGATTTAACGGGTCCTGAGGGGTAACTTTTTTTCATGCAGAGGGTGGTGGGTGTATGGAACGAGCTGCCTGAGGCTGGGACCATTGCAACGTTTAAAAACAGTTGGACAGGTAACATGGATTGGACTTGTTTGGAGGGATATGGGTCGATGTAGGGCAGGTGGGACTAGTGTAGATGGGGTTCATTGGCCGGTGTGGGCAAGTTGGGCCAAAGGTTTCCACGCTGTAAGACTCTATGACTCCAAAGATGTTGCCTGACCCACTGAGTTGCTCCAGTATTTTGTCTTTTAAGCAACATGAGGAGTGACGATACATAGAGGGAGACATTGAGGGTTTCTGGGTCGAGAGACCAATATGATCCAACAATGTCAGGCAGAGGTCAGACAGGCTGCATACAGGTGGGGAACACAAAATACTGTAGATGTGGGCGGCACGGTGGCGCAGTGGGTAGAGCTGCTGCCTCACAGCGCCAGAGACACCTGCTTGATTCTAACCACCGGTGCCTGCCTGTACGGAGTTCCCACGTTCTCCCCGTGACTTGCGTGTGTTTTCTCCGAGATCTTGAGGATGTGTGTGTGTGTGTGCATGTGAGAGAGAATGTGTGTGTGTTTGAGTGAGTGTGTGTGTGTGAGAGAGAGTGAGTTTGTGAGAGAGGGTGAGTTGGGTATGTGTTTGAGAGAATGTGTTTGAGTGATGGCGTTCATGTGTGGGACGGAGATAATGTGAGTGTGTGTGTGAGGGAGAGGGAGCATGTATGTAGGTGTGCGTGAGTGGGTGTGTGTTGTGTGTGTGAGAGTGTGTGTTGCGTGTGAGAGTGAGTGTTGTGTGTGAGAGTTGGTGTTGTGTGTGAGAGTGTGTTGTGTGTGAGTGAGTGTGTGTTGTGTGTGAGTGAGTGTGTGTTGTGTGTGAGTGAGTGTGTGTTGTGCGTGAGTGAGTGTGAGTTGTGTGTGAGAGTGCGTGTTGTGTTTGAGAGAGTGTGTGTGTGTTTGAGAGTGTGTGTTGTGTGTGAGAGAGTGTGTGTTGTGTGTGAGACAGTGTGTGTTGTGTGTGAGTGAGTGTGTGTTGTGTTTGAGAGACTGTGTGTAGGTGTGAGTGAGTCCGTGTTCGCGGTCAATTCCAGCATTTTTAATGGGCCCATAATCCATCTGCCTTTTTAGACATGACAGTATGTATCTACTCACATTCTACAGTGACGGTCACATCCCTCTCTGCTGTCCCGTGTTCATTCTCCGCCACACACTGATAGACCCCAGTGTCCTGCCGTGTCAGCTGAGGGAACTCCATCCACAGCTCATTGCTGGAACGTGTTGTGTTCAGCATGGCACCGAGATGTCTCCACGTCAGGTTAGATGTTGGGAAACTGTGGACGGAGCAGAGGATCGCTGCCGAGTTTCCTTCCTTTACACTGACCCAGGAATTGTTCACGTTGTCGGGGGAAGTGATTGAGAGATTCTGGGGGGCGTCTGCAAACAGATAAAACTCAGCAATCAGTTTTGTGGCACTTTCGGTGAACCTTGGATTGTAAAATACTTTAGTCTTCAGGCTTTAGAGATACAGTGTGGAAACAGGCCCTTCAGCCCAACCAATCTGTGCCGACCATCGATCACCCGTTCACACGCTAGTTCTATGTTTAGGGAAATGAGATATATAGGCAATGGTGTACAGAGATATAGAATAATGAATGAAAATTACGCAAAAAATTAACGATGATAAAGGAAACAGGCCGTTGTTAGCTGTTTGTTGGGTGAGAACGAGAAACTGGTGTGACTTGGGTGGGGGAGGGATGGAGAGAGAGGGAATGCCAGGCCTACCTGAAGTTACCACTGGGCTGTAAGCTGCCCAAGCGAAATATGAGATGCTGTTCCTCCAATTTGCGTTTAGCCTCACTCTAACAGTGGAGGAGTCCTAGGGCATAAAGGTCAGTGTGGGAATGTGAAGGTGAATTAGAGTCTGAAGAAGGGTTTCGGCCCGAAACGTTGCCTATTTCCTTCGCTCCATAGATGCTGCTGCGCCCGCTGAGTTTCTCCAGCTTTTTTGTCTACCAGGTGAATTAAAGTATTTGGCAACCGGGAGATCAGGTAGGTCCTACATCTCTCTACATCATCGTCTATATCTCTCGTTTCCCTTTCCCGTGACTTTCACTCTGAATAAGGCTCTCGACCCGAAACATCACCCATTCCTTCTCTCCAGAGATGTTGCCTGTCCCGCTGAGTTACTCCAGCTTTTGGTGTTGATTTGATGTGTACGGGTGTCAGAGGTTATGGCAGAAGGCAGAAGAAAGGGGTTAGGAGGGAGATAGATTAGCCATGGTTGAATGGCGGAGTAGTCATGATGGGCCAGATGGCCAAATTCTGCTCCTATCGCCTATGACCTTATATACCTGCACTGCTAATGGATTATTGCTGTTCCTGCACAATAAACGATGTCCGTACTTACATTGTACATTCAGTGTGAGGATCTGCTCGGATGAGACAGTTGGGTATCTGACTCTACAGGTGAGGTTTTGTCCGTGATGTTTGAGCGCTGGTGTCAGGGACAGAACAGAAGTATATGTCCAAGTGTCTCCCCACTGAGTTACTCTGTGTGAGGCTGAAGGTGGTTCATCAGCGGGGGTGACCCAGGTTAGGGTGGGTGTCGTTCCATTACATGTGGTGTTGAAGTAGCAGGTCACGTTCACAGGCTGACCTGCCACCATTTCAGCAGAGAATATCGTGGGTTTATCTGTGAAATCTAACACACACAGGAACAGATACTGTTAGTTAAACATCACTGGATACATCGGTTCACATGGTAATCCCGGTCCCACGCGAGGAAGGATGTTTTTACAAGGTACAGAATTGTGAAAACACACGCCTACAGATTATGAAGGACCAGTCTCACCCCCCTTAACGCCCTCTTCTGTCCTCTCCTATCGGGGGAAAGGTACAGAAGTGTGAAAATACACACCTCCAGATTATCAAGTACAAATCTCAACCCCGGTCACCCCCTCTTCGCCCCTCTCCTATCGGAGAAAAGGAATGGAAGTGTGAAAACGCACACCTCCAGATTCAGGGACAGTTTCTTCCCGGCTGTTATCAGGCAACTGAACCATGCTACCATAACCAGAGAGCGGTCCGGGTAAATGAGCGGTCTGCCTCATTAGTGACCCTCGGACTATCCTTGATCGGACTTTGCTGGCTTTACCTTGTACTAAACGTTATTCCCTTATCATGTAGCTATACACTGTGGACGGCTCGATTGTAATCATGTATTGTCTCTCCGCTGACTGGCTAACACGCAACAAAAGCTTTTCACTGTACCTCGGTACACGTGACAATAAACTCAACTAAACAAGGATGATCACTGAAAAAGGAGGTACAATGGTCAGGGGAGGTTGGAAAGGTCGGGGATCAGGAATCTTGTGATGACCTGTGATTGGGAAGATGGGGACAGAGTTCTCCACTAAGGGCAGTAAGGATAAGACGGTCATTGTTCAGTTTAGTTCAGGCTGCGTGAAGTGTAGATGGAGTCGATATTAGGAGCATATATGGGCAATGAAAACCTGGTAATAACAGGGCAAAAACTGGAGGTGTCACGATGACCCAGAAATGAACCAGGAGGATCCTGATGCTGTGGTGTGTGTGTGTGTGTGTGTGTGTGTGTGTGTGTGTGTGTGTGTGTGTGTGTGTGTGTGTGTGTGTGTGGTGTGTGGTGTGTGTTGTGTGGTGTGTGTGTGTGTGTGTTTGTGTGTGTGTGTGTGTGTGTGTGTGTGTGTGTGTGTGTGTGTGTGTGTGTGTGTGTGTGTGTGTGTGTGTGTGTGTGTGTGTGTGTGTGTGTGTGTGTGTGTGTGTGTGTTTGTGTGTAACGTGTGCAGTCCATGTTTCTCCCCACTCACTGCTGAACATCTATTGTTTTATTCTAGTTTATTGTCAGCTGTACCAAGGTACAGTGAAAAGCCTTTGTTGCCTGCTATGTGCTATGACTCCTCCATTGTTATAGTGAGTCTAAATGCAAATTGGAGGAATAGCATCTCATATTTCGCTTGGGAAGTGGAATCAATTTTGATTTCTCTAACTTGTGGAAGCCCCGGCATTCCCTCTCTCTCCATCCCTCCCCATGCAAGTCGCACCAGCTTCTCGTTCTCACCCAACAAACAGCTAACAATGGCCTGTTTCCTTTATCATCAGTACTTTTTTGCACATCTTTCATTCATTGTTCTTTATCTCTCCACATCATAGTCAATATCTCTCGTTTCCCTTATCCCTAACCAGTCTGAAGAAGGGTCTCGACTAGAAACGTCATCCATTATCTCTCCAGCGATGCCGCTTGTCCCGCTGAGTTACTCCAGCTGTTTGTGTCTATCGGTGAACAGATTACAATTGAGCCATTTGCAGTGTATAGTTGCACGATAAGGGAATGACATTTAGTAAAGGTAAAGCCAGCAAAGATAAGATGCAATAGAACTTTATTTATCCTGGAGGACAAGGCATTGAAAGTGCCATGTGCATTTAATAACAATGAAATTAACGTGACCAGTTATTACACAGTATATAATATTGCACACACATTAAATTAAAACATTGAGTGGAAATTTGGAAAATATAAATGTCCAGGATATGGGACGTGCAAAGATTGGAGGGGGGGGGGGGGGGGGTAAATCAGGCTACCCCACGAAAGACGAGGCAGTAGTTGTACAGTCCGACCACGGACTGTCCAAGGGTCATCAAAGAGGTCGCCAGTAGTTCAGCACTGTTTTCTGGTTGTGGTAGGATGGTTCAGTTGCCTGATAACATCTGGGAAGAAACTGTGGAGTGAATGAATGAATTATACTGAGCACTTACCAGTAACATGGAGCTGTGTTACAGGGTGGTAGTTGAAACGATCTCCCCCTCTAAAATTAACTCTAAAAAAATAAGAACCTGCATCTTGCAGCGTGACGTTGTCTATAACCAGGGAACAGTCGTTGTCTCCCAGATCTCCTGACAGCCGGGTCCGATGGCGAAACTTTGTTGATTCTTTCGTGGAATTCTTAGAGTGGAAAGCTACATTTTTGTGGTTGTTTGTCTCAATGTTATACCAGATTCCAGCCCGTGATTTATTGTTCAGATTCAACGGGTATCTGTAGTGACACGGAATCTGTGCACACAAGCCATTCGGCGCTGTCACATCTAGTGGAGTGAATGAACTCCACTCTCCCGACATCACGGCTGAGGAGAGAAGGAACGATCTTTAGCAGTGAACACCCTGTCAGTTCACTGGATTCACTTTCCACACCTTTTATCCTGCGCTGTGGGCCTGGTGTGTACAGAGCGGAGAAGAGCAGCATGGTGGTGTAGTGGTGGAGCCTCACTCCTCACCCCCCACTCCCACAGTGTGTCACTCCCCATAACCATCCACTCCCACAGTGTGTCACTCCCTCCTCACCACACCTCCCACAGTGCGTCACTCCCTCCCAGTGTCACTCCCTCCTCATTGCCCCCCAGAGTGTGTCACTACCTCCTCACCCCCCCTCCCACAATGTGTCACTCTCTCCTCACTCCCCACCCAGTGGGTCACTCCCTGCCACAGTGCGTTACTTCCTCCCAGTGTGTCACACCCTCCCACAGTGTATCACTCCCTCCCACAGTGCGTCACTCCCTCCCACAGTGCGTCACTCTTCCCACAGTGCGTCACTCCCTCCCACAGTGTGTCATTCCCTCCTCACCGCCCCACCAACAGTGCATCACTCCCAGTGTGTCACACCCTCCCACAGTGCGTCACTCCCTCCCAACGTGCGTCACTCCCTCCCAGTGTGTCACTCCCTCCCACAGTGTGTCACTCCCTCCTCACCGCCCCTACCACAGTGCGTCACTCCCAATGTGTCACTCCCTCCCACAGTGCGTCACTCCCTCCCACAGTGCGTCACTCCCAGTGTGTCACTCCCTCCCACAGTGCGTCACTCCTTCCCACAGTGTGTCACTCCCAGTCACTCCCACAATGTGTCACTCCCTCCCACGGTGTGTCATTCCCTCCCACAGTGTGTCACTCCCTCCTCATTGCCCCTCCCACAGTGTGTCACTCCTTGTGACCAGCAGAGTGTCCCTTATTACCAGGGTCCGGAGCCACTCTACCTAGGGTCCATAGGGGGAGGTGACTCTGCTGTCAGCGACTGAAGGACTGGTGATGGGATCTAGGGAGTGGGCAAGGCTGAAGATGGCCTGGTTGGGTTGCTCGTAGGCCTGGCCAAGCTGGCCCTCCGCGATTCACGGTGCCAGGCAGAAGAGGGCTTTGCCTGAGCCGGTTGGTTGCAACATTACCGGGGTTATGTCTGTGCCCGGGTGGTGTTAGAGGGGGACATGGTTATATACTGGTTTATTTGTAGCATAGTTGTTTGGAAATGTAGTGTCTGAATAATTTGGTGATATTGTAATGCGGTGGAGAGTGAGTCACCACAGTTTGGGTTTTTTTTGTTTTTTGTATCGTGATCGTTATCAAATAAATTAGTTTTGATTTTTAAAATAAACAGTGCGTTTCTCCCTCCTTTGCTACACTATATTCCATCCGCCACATCCCTGCCCACTCTCCCAACCTGTCCTAGTCCTTCTGCAGAGTCCTGCTCTCTCTACACTACCTGCCCCTCCACCTATTTCCATATCATCTGCAAACTTGGCCACAATGCCTTCAATCCCCTCGTCCCAATTATTAATGTACAACGTGAAGAGTAGTGGTGTACAGAAAGGAACTGAGGAGTTTAAGAAGAAACTGCAGGTGCTGGAAAATCGAAGGTAGACAAAAAAGCTGGAGAAACTCAGCGGGTGCAGCAGCAACTATGGAGCGAAGGAAATAGGCAACGTTTAGGGACGAAACCCTTCTTCAGATTGATGGGGGTGGGGGGGGGGGGGCGGGGAGAAGAAAGGAAAAAGGAGGAGGTGCCCGAAGGCTGGGGGGTGGGAGGAGACAGCAGGACGGCTGAGGAAGGGGAGGAGACAGCAAGGACTAACAAGATTGGGGGAATTCAATGTTCATGCCCCCAGGATGCAGACTCCCCAAGCGGAATATGAGGTGCTGTTCCTCCAATTTCCGGTGTTGCTCGCTCTGGCCATGGAGGAGACCCAGGACAGAGAGGTCGGATACGTAGTGGGACCTGTGAGGAGCTGAGCCACCGGGTGGTCAGGTTGGTTAATGCGGACTGAGCGGAAGAGTTGGGCGAAACAATCGCCAAGCCTCCGCTTGGTCTCACCGATATAGATCTGCTGACAAGGAACTGAGGATATTGGTTTAACATAGAAACATAGAAAATAGGCGCAGGAGTAGGCCATTCGACCCTTCGAGCCTGCACCGCCATTCAATATGATCATGGCTGATTATCCAACAGTATCCCGTACCTGCCCTCTCTCCATACCCCCTGATCCCTTTAGCCACAAGGGCCACATCTAACTATCTCTTAAATATAACCAATGAAATGGCCTCAACTACCTTCTGTGGCAGCGAATTCCAGAGATTCGCCACTCTCTGTGTGAAAAATGTTTTCCTCATCTCGGTGCTAAAAGATTTCCCCCTTATCCTTAAACTGTGACCCCTTGTTCTAGACTTCCTCAACATCGGGAACAATCTTCCTGCATCTAGCCTGCCCAACCCCTTGAGAATTTTGTAAGTTTCTATACGATCACCACTCAATCTTCTAAATTCTAGCGAGTACAAGCCGAGTCTATCCAGTCTTTCTTCATATGAAAATCCTGACATCCCAGGAATCAGTCTGGTGAACCTTATCTGTACTCGCTCTATTGCAAGAATGTCTTGCCTTAAACTGAAGATTGGCACAGAAATTTGGAGTAACTCAGTGGGACAGGCAGCATCTCTGGAGAGAAGGAATGGGTGACGTTTTGGGTCGAGACCCTTCTTCAGACTGAAAGTCACGGGAGAGGGAAACGAGAGATATAGACAATGATGTAGAGAGACACAGAACAATGAATGAAAGATATGCAAAAAAAGTAATGATGATAAAGAAATCAAGACATTATTAGCTGTTTGTTGGCTGCGAACGAGAAGCTGGTGCGACATGTGTGGGAGAGGTTTGGAGAGAGATGGGAATGCAGGATTTACTTTAAGTGAGAGAAATCAATATTCATACCAATGGGGTGTAAGCTCCCCAAGCAAAATATGAGATGCTGTTCCTCTTATTTGCATTTAGCCTTACGCTGACAGTGGAGGAGGCCCAGGACAATAAGTTTATTGTGGGAATGGGAGGGGGAATTAAAGTGTTTGGAAATCGGGAGATTAGGTAGGTCCAGGCGGACTGAGAAAATGTGTTCAGCAAAATGATCGTAGTGGCCCCAGCACCGACCCCTGCGGAACGCTGTTAGTCACTGGCAGCCAACCAGTTAAAGCCCCCTCGCCCGAAAAAACTTCCGAGTTGCTGCTGATGGTACCTTGGAGAAGGGAGAGGAGGTAGAACGATCGCCCAATCATTGTCCGATCCCAGATATCCCGTCAGTCACCGATCTCCCGGTCTGGAAGAGAAAGTGATTGCAGTAAAACTCCAGTGACCATTATACATGAAGCGACATGGATTCTGCACACTGCTCCCTCTCACCTTGACAGCCAGAAGGGGGGCTACCTGAGGATGCTGTTCATAGACTTCAGTTCAGCCTTCAACACCATAGTCCCCACCAGACTGGCCGAGAAGCTACTGGAATTGGGACTCAACACCCCCCTGTGTGCCTGGGCCCTGGACTTTCTCACCGCCAGGCCCCAGGTGGTCAAGATGGAGAGACATACCTCCAACACCCTCACCCTGAACACAGGATCCCACCAGGGTTGCGTCCTTAGCCCCCTACTGTAATCCCTGTACACACATGACTGTGTGGGCAGGTTCAGATCCAACTCCATTTGCTGATGACACGGTGGTGGTGGGCCTGATCTCCGATAACGATGAAAAGGCCTACACAGAGGAGGTGGCTGATCTGGCACTCTGGTGTCAGGACAACAGCCTCCTCTTGAATGTCACAAAAACTAAGGAGCTGAATGTGGACTTTAGAAGGGCACAACATCCGAGGACGTACCTCAGGCAGCTCATGAAACTCAGAGGCTCTCTGAGGATCCTTCAATGCTTCTACTCTGGGGCTGTAGCAAGAATCCTGTCCGGCAACACCACAAACTGGTTTGGGAACTGCTCTGCCGAGGACAGGAAGGCCCTGCAGAGAGTAGTGCGTTCGGCTGAACACACTATGGGAACTACACTCACCCCGCTGCAGGACCTATACACCAGGAGGTGCAGATCCAGAACCAGCAACATTATGGGGGACCCCTACCACCCCAGCAAAGGAATGTTCCAGCTGCTACGGTCAGGCAAACGCCTCCGCTGTCTCGCTGTGAGAACGGTGAGGATGAGACGGAGTTTCTTCCCACAGGCCGTCAGGACTGTAAACTCCTATCTCACCAGGGACTAACTTTACTGTTGTGTTGTGTATTTTTATTTGTTTTCTAAAATGTAGATACTGGTTCTGTTCTGTTATTTTTACACAATCCGCAGGCATTGCCACTTTCATTTCACTGTCTTGTATGCGTATGTGACAAATAAGGTTGACCTGACTTGACTTGACTTGATGGATGTAATACTGAGACTCTATAAGGCGCTGGTCAGGCTGCATTTGGAATATTGTGAGCAATTTTCAGCCCCGTATCTGATGAAGGATGTGCCGGCTCTGCAGAGGGTCCAGAGGAGGTTTACGCGAATGGTCCCAGGAATGAGTGGGTTTACATAGGATGAGCGTTTGACGCCACTGGGCCTGTACTCGCTGGAGTTTGGAAGAATGAGATGGGACCTCAATGGAACTTACCGAATAGTGAAAGGCCTGGATAGAGTGCATGTGGAGAGGATATTTCCACTAGTGGGAGAGTCTAGGACCAGAGGGCACAGCCTCAGAATTAAATTAGGAAGGAGATGATGAGGCATTTATTTAGCCAGAGGGTGGTGAATTTGTGGGATTCATTGCCACAGACGGCTGTGGAGGCCAAGTCAATGTGTTTTCAAGGCGTGGATTGACAGATTCTTGATTAATACAGGGGTCGGTGGTTATGGGGAGAAGGCAGGAGTATGGGGTCGAGAGGGAAAGATAGATCAGCCATGATTGAATGGCAGAGTGGACTTGTGGGCCGAATGGCCAAAGTCTGCTACTGTACCTTACAACCGCATGAAATGCTGCCTGACTCGCTGAGTTCCATCAGCAGGTGTGATGTCGCTACAGATTCCAGCATCTGCATCTTTGTGTCTCAGTGGGAGAAAGTATAATTTGCAAAATTTCAGGTGATATGAAAATTTGTGATGTTGTGGTTGGCAAGGAAGGTGGTATAAGGTTGCAGCAGGATTAAGGACATGGGGTATCAATATGCAGGTAGACTGGGATATTCAAGTTGGTACTGGATACCAACAGAAGGAATGTGTAGAGTGTCTTTGAGATGGCTTCTAAGAGCAACTTGTAATCGAGCATACTGGGCAATTTGGTTTGGCATTGGTATATGGGGGGCATAGTGGCACAGCGGTAGAGTTGCTGCCTCACAGCGCCAGACCCCGGGTTCGATCCTGACTGTAGGTGCTGTCTTTACAGAGTTTGTATGTTCTCCCCATGCTCCGGTTTCCTCCAACGCTCCAATGATCTTACAGGTTTGTAGGTTAATTGGCTTGTATAAATTAACAAATTGTCCCTTGTGTGTGTAGGATGGTATTAGTGTGCGGGGATCGCTAGTCAGCGCGGACTCGGTGGGCTGAAGGGCCTGTTTCCACTCTATATCTCTAAAAATAAAACTATTGTATAACAAACCAGATTTAATCAGGATGATTATGGTAAAAGAACCGTTCAGAGGTAGTGACCATAAAATGAGAAAATGCTGAGGCTTTATAACATGCTGGTCAGACCGCACATGGAGTATTCGGAGCAGTTTAGGGCCCTATATATGAGGAGGTATGTACTGGCGTTGGAGAGGATCCAGAGAAGGTTTAGAATCATGATGGCTTCAACATACGATGAGCATTTGTCGGCATTGGGCCTGTACTCGCTGGAGTTTAGAAGGATGAAGGGGCACCGAACAGTGAAAGGCTTGGATAGAGTGGATGTAGAGAGAATGTTTCCACTAGTGGGAGAGTCCAGGACCAGAGGTCACAGCCTCATAATTTTACTTCGGAGTCACGTGAGTGACTACGTGAAGAACCCGCTCAGTGCGCACGCGCAGCATTACGCCAGCAGTGCAACAGCGGCTTGCAACGGGAGCTAGGCACTCTCGTTACAGCATGAACCGGACCGTCAGGTGAGTACCCTGAGGTCGGGTTTTCTTTTACAGGTGAGCCTTTTTCTGCTTGTGTTTTTTACAGGCAGAGAAAAAGGCTCTGGAACAAAACTGTCCCCCGTTTTCCCGTTGGGGAGGGGGGCAGCGACAGGCGGCAGGAGCGTTACCCGGTGTTCCGTAATTCCCCGACACCGTGCCGAGGCCAGCCCGCTAGTACCTGAAGCAGCGGGCTGGACGCATAGCCACTCGAGAGGCATCCGGCAGGTGTTCTCGATGTATGGACGGGACGTCTCTCCACCCGCACGGGGGGAGAGAGAGCCGCCTGAGCCGCTGGAGCGGCTCACGGAGCAAGTGCCTGCGAGATGCGCTGCTTGAGGGGCGCTCTCGCTACTACAAGGCAAAAGCTCCAGAAGAACCTGTCCCCCGCTCGACTCCAGCGGAGGAGCGTTCCATTGCAGGGGGGGCTGCAACAGGCGGTAGGAACAATAACCGGGCGCCCCGCTATCCCCATCACCGCACCAGAAGAACCAGTCCCGCTAGTGCCTGAACTGCGGGCTGGATGTCTAGCCATCCGAACAGGCATCCGGCCGGTGGCGTCCGATTCGTCGGACGGGGACATGTCTCCACCTAAATGGAGGAGAGACAGCCGCCTGAGCTGCATCCAACAGCAATTGGAGCAGCTCCAGCGAGATGCGCAGAAAGAGCGCACTCGCGGAGGTAGGTCAGGCACCCCCTCCACAGTGCCTCATGCACTGCCCGTTGCTCCCTCATTACTGGAGGCTCGCATTGGTGACCAGGGCTGGGCTGGTCTGGAACAGGGGCAGGCGGACGAATTCGGGAGTATGCCAGGGGTGCAGGAACATGAAGAGCTGTTGGGTGTGATGGACCGCTTGTAGCAACCTCACGGGCTGGAGCACCGCTGGAACCAAGAATGGCGGCCAGCATCAACCATTACTGGAAAATGTGCTCGCTGAGGTGCTGAAACAACACAGCACCAGAAAACGGTGAGGCCCTCAAAGTAAAAAGTGTCAACAGCCAAATCTGGGGGCATGTGGGTCACACATCCAGACCCAAGAACTCAAGCTACAGCGGATCCTAAGGCTCCTGACGTCAGCCATCACAGACTTTGCTCGTTCCGTGGAGACCACGGAGATGGATACCTGCCAGCAGGATGTGCTGGCATTAATGTGTACCACAGAATTTGAGATCAACAATCGCCGGAGGGAAACATAAGACCTGCCCTAAATCCCAAATTTGCTGGCTTGTGTAAAGCCCCAGCTGCGGAGACGGACGCGCTGCCATTTGGGAAAGATTTCAATAACAACTGAAGGAGATGCAGGAAGCATCAAAAACCTTCGGCCTAATGAGGGCAGGCCCCGGGACGAGCAAACCAAGACCTCCGATACCCAAGTGGCAGCACCCCACGGCATCCACCAGTCGACGTCCGCAATATGGGACTGGTGAACGCTTGGGGTCCGCACATTATCCCCAAAGATCTTTCAGATCAGGGCCCGCAGCGGACCCTCTGGAAAATGCGCCTCCCCCCAACATCGCCAGCACGTCAGAACAAAATCTTCAGGAAAATGAAGAAACAGAATCGCCAATAACCATGGAGGTAGGTGGGTCTGGTCCCTACCAGCATATAGAGAATAAGGGTGCTTTAATAACAGGGGGGAGATTACACTTGTTTAAAGAAGCATGGGGTATGGTCACGAGTGACAAGTATATACTCAACAACATTACAGGATATAAAATACAATTCATGTCAGAAAAAACGCCGCCAGTTCAACAATGGCCCCAAAGGGTATTTCTCCCTCCGTCAAAGAGAAACGTGAGGGACAAGCTGAACTGGTGAGACTTATCACAAAGGGGGTCATCAAAAAGACCAAACATGAATCTTTGGAAATTGTATCGAATATATTCACTAAAACCAAAAAAGATGGTGTCTGTCGCATCATCATTGACTTAACATCACTAAACAAATTTGTTAAGTATATACATTTCAAAATGGAGACATATGTTACTGCCAAACAACTGAATTCCAAAGGACACTTCATGGCAACTATTTAGCTTAAAGATGCTTACTATCTAGTACCCATATACAAGGATCATCGCAGATACCTAAAATTTATCTGGATGGTACAAAGCATTGCTCTATGGGCGAACTTCAGCCCAAGCTTATTCACCAAAATATTGAACCCAGCCATGGCAATACTAAGAAAACAAAAACATATTGTCATGGCATATCTGGAGGATATTCTCATAGTAGGGAAAACGATGGAATTGGCTGTGGCAGCAGTATCAGCTACAAAACAGCTCCTCGAAACTCGGATTCGTCCTACATCCAGATAAATCTAAGTTGAAGCCATCCACTTTCATGGACTACCTGGGCTTCACAATTAACTCAGTCCATATGACTGTTACCTTGCCAAAGGCAAAAATGGTTGAATTAGCACAATCATGCAACAAATTAATGGTCAACGAGCGACCAACTATTCGACAAGTAGCAAGAGTAATTGGGGAAATGGTAGCAGCATTTCCGGCTACACAATTCGGACCTTTGCACTATCAAATGTTTTTTACAGAGAGCAAAGGTACGGTCAATAAAACGACATACAGGTCACTGTGATCGTGTCATGAACTTACCCACTGAAGCAATATCAGAGCTACAGTGGTGGGCAGAAAACGTTTGGCATAGTTTCAGCCCTATCTTTATCACTAACCCTACTTTAGTTATTCAAACAGATGCCAGTGCTCAAGGCTGGGGAGCGACTAACTCCATATCCAGCACAAATGGTAGATGGACTAAACTAGAGTCATCATTACTACTTACACTGGGCATTAACTATCTAGAGATGTTGGGCGCCTTTTATGGTTTAAAAGCATATGTATCTAATATGCAACACTTGCATGTTCGGTTACAAATTGATAAATACTACGGTGATGGCTTATATTAACCATATGGGTGGCATAAAATCATTATCATGCGACAAATTGGTCAACGTGATTTGGCAATGGTATGTCGAAAGACATATTTGGCTATCAGCTACTTACCTACCAGGTAAGCTAAACACCCATGCCATGAGAAAATTAAACGCCAGGGTTGCAAGTTTGAACAGACCTTACCTGGAACTGGGATTGTCCAAACAAACCATCACCACCATGTCGGCATCCCTTCGAACATCCACCAAGAGGCAGTACTTAACCAGCATCAAAAAAGGGAGAAGTACTGCCAGGAAACATGGACAACATACGCAACAGCTACAGCCACCAAAATACTGGAGTTCCTGGCCATCTACACCACGATGTAGGGATCAGCTACAGTGCCATCAACACAGCGCAGAGTGCTCTTTCTGCTTATCTCAAACCAGCGGCAGAACAACAGGCGATGGGATCCCATCCACTGGTGGTAAAACTGATGAAGGGCATTTACAATATCAAGCCCTAAGCCCAGGTATACCCATATTTGGGATATCAGTGTGGTCCTGACATATCTCAGGGAATGGCCACCAGCCAGATCCCCCGGCCTCGAGCAAGCTACACTAAAGACGCTTAGGTTGATGGCACTTGTATCCGCTCAGAGGGTCCAGTCACTACACCTATTGCGACTGGACAACATGATCACAGCTCCAGACCAGATCTGTCGTTATCCAGCGACTGGTCAAACAGAGCAGACCAGGAACACCTAATCCAGTCGTGGCTTACCCACCAGAACCACGGTTATGTGCCATGACCTACCTACTATCCTACAAAGACACAACCAGAATATTCGAGGGGGATGAAAAGCCTTGTGGGTCAGTCATAAAAACCTTATGGTGGGGTACGAGCCAAACCATTGCGAGATGGCTCAAGCAGGTGCTAGAAACTGCTGGGATAAACACTAACATGTACAAATTTTATTCCACCAGGGCAGCATCCATGTCGACGGCTAAAGAATGGACATACCTATACACCACATCCTGGCTACAGCAGGATGGTGGGAAGGGAAAAGACCGTTCAGAAATTTTATAATAAGCCGTTGGCAAAACCTGGTTTATTTGCAGTAAAGATTTACAAACTGCAAATATTTAATTTAAGCCCAGGGGATTCTTTGTTGTTATTGTTATTGTTTAAAAAATACCATTGTGTTTTTCTACAAATAGACTCATTGGTTCATTACGATAACACTTCCTCCCTCAAGAACTTCGGCAGTGAGTGAAATGAAACTGTTACACGGTTTGAAATCACAGAGCTTTGAAATCTTCACGTAGTCACTCACGTGACTCCGAAGTAAAATAGTAAGATTAAACGAGAACTTACCAGTTTGAAGTTTGATCTGTATTTTATGAGGAATTACGATGAGGGATTACGTGCCCTCCGCTCCCACCCTCATTATATGGATCAAACTAATAAATTGATGTCTCCTTATCTTTACTATGTTTACTTCAAAATAACTGTGTCTATCTGTGATTCCACACCGCTGCTTGGAAGTATGCCGCGCCTGCGCACTGAGCGGGTTCTTCACGTAATCCCTCATCGTAACTCCTCATAAAATACAGATCAAACTTCAAACTGGTAAGTTCTCGTTTAATCTTACTATTAAAAGACATTCCGTTACAAAGGAAATGAGGAGGAATTTCCTTAATCAGAGGTTGGCGAATCTGTGGGAGTCGTTGCCACATACGGCTGTGGAGGACACAAGTCAGTGGATATGTTTAAGGCAGAGATAGATAGATTCTCCATTAGTGCGGGTGTCGGGTTATGAGGAGAAGGCAGGAGAATGGGGTTAGGAGGGAGAGATAGATCAGCCATGATTGAATGATGGAGTAGACTTGATGGACTGAATGGCCTAATTGTGCTCCTATCACGTATGACCTTAGGACTATAAATATCACCAACAACATACCCTGCATCAACTACATTGAAGCTGTGGTCAATAAGGCACACTGATGTCTCATCTTGCTCAAAAGATGAAGGAAGTTCGTCATTTCTCCACTGACTCACACCAACATCTGCACATGAATTGTGAAAGAATACTGTTAGGTTGCTTCACACCATGGTTTGGCAACAGCTCTGCTCAAGACCACAAGAAATTGCTGAGAGCTTAGTTTAGTTTAGAGATTCAGCATGGAAACAGGCCCTTCGGCCCACCGAGTCCACGCCGTCATCGATCACCCGTCCACACATTAGTACTGTGTTTTGTTTAGATATACAGCGTGGAAACAGGACCATCTTCCGCGCCGACCATCGATCACCCGTCCACACACTAGTTCTGTGTTTAGTTTAGATATACAGCACAGAAACAGGTCCTTCGGCCCACCGAATCCATGCTGACCATCGATCACTCATTCACACACTAGTTCTGAGTTTAGTTTAGAGATACAGCCCAGACACAGATCCTTCGGCCCACCGAGACCATGCTGACCAGTGATCCCCGCACACTAGCACTATCCGAAACACCATCGGAACAATTAATAATCTTGGTCAAGAGTCCAGATTGAAGAATGTATTATTGTCACATGTCCCAGATAGTACCATTATATTCTTTAGCAGGGCAACATAGAAAACATAGAAAATAAGTGCAGGAGTAGGCCATTTGGCCCTTCGAGCCTGCACCGCCATTCAATATGATCATGGCTGATCATCCAACTCAGTATCCTGTACCTGACTTCTCTCCATATCCCCTGATCCCTTTACCACAAGGGCCACATCTAACTCCCTCTTAAATATAGCCAATGAACTGGCCTCAACTACCTTATGTGGCAGAGAATTCCACAGATTCACCACTCTCTGTGTGTAAAACATGATTTTCTCATCTCGGTCCTAAAAGGTTTCCCCTTTATCCTTAAACTGTGACCCCTTGTTCTGGACTTCCCCAACATCGGTAATCAATCTTCCTGCATCTAGCCTGTCCAACCCCTTAAGAATTTTGTAAGTTTCTGTAAGATACCCCCACAATCTTCTAAATTCTAGCGAGTACAAGCTGAGTCTATCCAGTCTTTCTTCATATGAAAGTCCTGCCATCCCAGGAATCAGTCTGGTGAACCTTCTCTGTACTCCCTCTATGGCAAGAATGTCTTTCCTCAGATTAGGAGACCAAAACTGTACGCAATACTCCGCACTACTCCAGGTACGCAATACTCCTTTTGCTATGAATTCTAACAGAGTATCTCCCCATTCCACCCCCTGAAGGGCCAGTTAGAAAGCATTTTATCAGCTTGGTTTTGGAACAGCTCCAGCAACACAACATTTCTTCGGCCCATCTATTGGTATGGTTGGAAATTGCCATGTGTACCAGAATTCAGTGTTTGCCTGCAAACCAGGCAAGTCGTACTATATAAGGTCATGATGATAGGAGGAGAATTAGGAGATCGGCCCACCAAGGCTACTCCGCTATTCAATAATGGCCAATCTATCTCGCCCTCCTAACCCCATTCTCCTGCCTTCTCCCCATAACCTCTGACACCCGTACTAATCAAGAATCTATCTATCTCTGTCTTAAATATATCCACTGACTTGGCCTCCACATCATCTGTGGCAAAGAATTCCACAGATTCATCACCTTCTGACTAAAGATATTCCTCCTCATCTCCTTCCTAAAAGAACATCCCTTAATTCTGAGGCTGTGACCTCTGGTCCGATACTCTCCCACAAGGGGAAAGACGTAGAAGAGAAATGGTGGACATTTAAAGAGGAAATTTTAAGAGTACAGAATATTTATGTTCCTGTTCGGTTGAAAGGAAACAGTAAAAATTGGAAAGAGCCCTGGTTTTCAAGGGAAATTGGACATCTTGTTCGGAGAAAGAGGGAGATCTACAATAATTATAGGCAGCATGAAGTAAATGAGGTGCTTGTGGAGTATAAGGAATGTAAAAAGAATCTTAAGAAAGAAATTAGAAAGGCTAAAAGAAGATATGAGGTTGCTTTGGCAAGTGAGGTGAAAGTAAATCCAAAGGGTTTCTACAGCTATATTAATAGCAAAAGGATAACGAGGGATAACATTGGTCCATTGGAGAAACAGAGTGGGCAGCTATCTGCAGAGCCAAAAGATATGGGGGAGATATTGAACAATTTATTTTCTTCGGTATTCACCAAGGAGAAGGATATTGAATAATGTGAGGTGAGGGAAACGAGTAGAGTAGTTATGGATACTATGAGTTTCAAAGTAAAATAACTACTGACACTTTTGAAAAATATAAAAGTGGATAAGTCTCCAGGTCCTGACAGGATATTCCCTAGGACATTGAGGGAAGTTAGTGTAGAAATAGCCGGGGCTATGACAGAAATATTTCAAATGTCATTAGAAACGGGAATAGTCCCCGAGGATTGGCGCACTGCGCATGTTGTTCCATTATTTTAAAAGGGTTCTAAGAGTAAACCTAGCAATTATAGACCTGTTAGTTTGACTTCAGTGGTGGGCAAATTAATGGAAAAGATACTTAGAGATAATATATATAAGCATCTGGATAAACAGGGTCTGATTAGGAACAGTCAACATGGATTTGTGCCTGGAAGGTCATGTTTGACTAATCTTCTTGAATTTTTTGAAGAGGTTACTAGGGAAATTGACGAGGGTAAAGCAGTGGATGTTGTCTATATGGACTTCAGTAAGGCCTTTGACAAGGTTCCTCATGGAAGGTTGGTTAAGAAGGTTAAACTGTTGGGTATAAATGCAGGAATAGCAAGATGGATTCAGCAGTGGCTGAATGGGAGAAGCCAGAGGGTAATGGTGGATGGCTGTTTGTCGGGTTGGAGGCAGGTGACTAGTGGGGTGCCTCAGGGATCTGTGTTGGGTTATTTGTTGTTTGTCATGTACATCAATGATCTGGATGAAGGGGTGGTAAATTGCATTAGTAAGTATGCAGATGATACCAAGATAGGGGGTGTTGTGGATAATGAAGAGGATTTCCAAAGTCTACAGAGTGATTTAGGCCATTTGGAAAAATGGGCTGAAAGATGGCAGATGGAGTTTAATGCTGATAAATGTGAGGTGTTACACCTTGGCAGGACAAATCAAAATAGGACGTACATGATAAATGATAGGGAATTGAAGAATACAGTTGAACAGAGGGATCTGGGAATAGCCGTGCATAGTTCCTTGAAGGTGGAATCTCATATAGATAGGGTGGTAAAGAAAGCTTTTGGTATGCTAGCCTTTATAAATCAGAGCATTGAGTATAGAAGCTGGGATGTAATGTTAAAATTGTACAAGGCATTGGTGAGACCAAATCTGGAGTATGGTGTACAATTTTGGTCGCCCAATTATAGGAAGGATGTCAACAAAATAGAGAGAGTACAGAGGAGATGTATTAGAATGTTGCCTGGGTTTCAACAACTAAGTTACAGAGATAGGTTGAATAAGTTAGGTCTTTATTCTCTGGAGCGCAGAAGGTTAAGGGGGGACTTGATAGAGGTCTTTAAAATGATGAGAGGGATAGACAGCGTGGATGTGATCAAGCTTTTTCCCTTTGAGAATAGGGAAAATTCAAACACGAGGACATGACTTCAGAATTAAGGGACAGAAGTTTAGGGGTAACATGAGGGGGAACTTCTTTACTCAGAGAGTGGTAGCGGTGTGGAATGAGCTTCCAGTGGAAGTGGCGGCGGCAGGTTCGTAGGTATCATTTACAAATAAATTGGATAGGCATATGGATGAGAAGGGAATGGAGGGGTATGGGATGAGTGCAGGCAGGTGGGACTAAGGGAAAACAGTTGTTCGGCACGGGCTTGTAGGGCCGAGATGGCCTGTTTCCGTGCTGTAATTGTTATATGGTTATATGGTTAAGTGGAAACATCCTGTCCACATCCATTCTATCCAAACCATTCAATATTATGTACGTTTCAAAGAGGTTCCCCCCTCATTATTCTAAACCCCAGCGAGTACAGGCCCAGTGCCGTCAAACACTCACCATATGTTAATCATCTAATTCCTGGGATCATTCATGTAAACCTCCTCTCGACCCTCTCCAGAGCTAGATACGGTGCTCAAAATTCTCACAATATTGAGTACAATACAGACTGAGGTGCAGGAGAGAGGGAGATACAGAGACACCTTTCTGACCTTTCTGTCCTGGGCCTCCTCCATTGTCAGAGTGAGGCCCAACACAAATTGGAGGAACAGCACCTCATATTTCATTTGGGCAGTTTACACTCCAGCGTTATGAATAACATAACATAAGCAAGTAACCCTTGATTTCATTCTCTCTCAATCCCTCCCCTTTCCTATTATAGGACCAGTCTGACTGTTCTCCTGATTAAATCTCATCTCTGTTTGTTTCGTTGTCACCCTCTCCCCGCTAACAATGATCTATCTACATGTTCCTAGAACTTCATAACCATTGTCTCGTTTTCACACCTTTCACTTCCTTATCTCCGTATCTCTCTCTCGCCTCACTCTCAATCTGAAGAAGGGTCTCGACCCGAAACGTCACCCATTCCTTCTCATCGATTTTCAAATTCGGGGACAGTTTCTTCCCAGCTGTTATCAGGTAACTGAATCACCCTACCACAACCAGAGAGCAGTGCTGAACTACTAACTACCTCTTTGATGACCCTAAGACTATCCTTGATCAGTCTTTGCTGGTTTTAGCTTACACTAAACATTATTCCCTTATCATGTACCTGTACACTGTAAATGGAACAATGGTAATCATGTATAGGAAGGAACTGCAGATGCTAGTTTAAACCGTAGATAGACACAAAATGCTGGTGACACTCAGCGGGCCAAACAGCATCTCTGAATAGAAGGAATGGGTGACATTTCGGGTCGAGAACCTTCTTGTATCCACAGATGCTGCCTGTCCCGTTACTCCAGCATTTTGTGTCTATCTTCGATTATAACCATGTGTTGTCTTTGCGCTGACTGGTTAGCACGCAACAAAAGCTTTTCGCTGTATCTCGGTACACACGACAATAAACATAGATAACATAGAATAATAGAAACTGGGTGCAGGAGTAGCCCATTCGGCCCTTACAGCCAGCACAACCATTCATTATGATCATGGTTGATCATCCACAATCAGTATCCCGTTCCTGCCTTCTCCCCATATCCCTTGATCCCGTTAGCCCTAAGAGCTAAATCTAACTCTCTCTTGAAAACATCCAGTGAATTGGCCTCCACTGCCTTCTGTAGTAGAGAATTCCACAGATTCACAACTCTCTGGTTGAAAACGTTTTTCCTCGTCTCCGTCCTAAATGGCCTACCGCTAATACTTAAACTGTGACCCCTGGTTCGGGACTACCCAACATCGGGGACATTTTTCCTGCATCTCTCCAGCCAAATCCCTTAAGAATTTTATATGTTTCAGTAAGATCCCCTCTCATCGTTCTAAATTCCAGTGAATACAAACCCAGTCAACCTATTCTTTCATCATATGTCTGTCCTGTCATCCCTGGAATTAACCTGGTGAAAATGTGTAGCAAAGAACAGCAAATGCTGGTTTAAATCGAAGGTAGACACAAAATTCTGGAATAACTCAGTGGGACAAGCAGCATCTCTGGAGAGAAGGCATGGGCGACGTTTCGGATTTGCAAAATGTGGTTTGGCCCGAAACGTTGCCTATTTCCTTCGCTCCATAGATGCTGCTGCACCCGCTGAGTTTCTCCAGCATTTTTGTGTACTTTCGGATTCACGACCCTTCTTCAGACCTGGTGAACCTCCGCAGCACTCCCTCAATAGCAAGAAAACTAAATTAAACTCTCCAGAGATGCTGCCTGTCCCGCTGAGTTACTCCAGCATTTTGTGTCTATCTTCGGTGTAAGCCAGCATCTGCAGTTACCTTAATACACAAAGTATTTCAGTGATCAGACTCTGTACAAAATAACAACTCAGCTAAACAGGTCGTTGTTTGTGGGAACAAGCGACTGACACGGAATTACGTACCTGGGTTGTGTCCACTGTTCGTCTCTGGAATATCGACTGTCAAACTCTTGTTCTCAGTGGCCGTCACTGTGTGGAGAACACGAATGTGTAGAGGGGAAAATTTACATCAGGAAACTGAAGTAAAATAAGGAAGTATTCCTTTATCAGCAAATAGTTAACCCCTTTCATCCCTGATGGGCATGACTTTGATTTAGTGGAGGGAGTGGTGTAATGTAGGAAAAGTCCCTCACTATCTCTGCAAACCTACTCTGGCTCTGACCCTATTCCTGGTCTCTGTAACCCCCTCCCCACCGACCCCTACACCCCTCCCTGTCAAATTGGAGGTATTTAATCTAGTGGCTGTGACAGTCTCCTGTTCCACATCGCCATGGTTATGGTACTCATTTGCACAAGACTGCCCTGATTCAAGAATTGTGAAGGAAACAACTGCAGATACTGTTTTAAATCGAAGATAGATACAAAATGCTGTAGTAACTCAGCGGGGCAGGCAGCATCTCTGGAGAGAAGGAATGGGTGACGTTCCGGGTCTGAAGAAGGGTCTCGACCTGAAACATCACTCATTCCTTCTCTCCAGAGATGCTGCCTGACCAGCTGAGTTACTGATTCAAGAATGTTTGGATTTGTGCAAGGCAAGTTTGCCCAACTAACTCCGCAAAGTTTTATAATGGATTAGCAGAGAGTGAAAACCTAGAACAGAGAATAGCACAGCACGGGAACAGGCCCTTCGGCCCACAATGTCTGTGCCGAACATGATGCCAAATTAATCTCCTGTGTCTGCACATAATCTGGAACTCTGCATTCCCTGCATGTCCATGTGCCTATCTAAAGGCCACCAAAACACCACTATCATCGCTGCCTCCACCATCACCCCTAGGCACCATCACTCTCTGGGTAAAAAACCATCCCCACACATTTTAGATCTCATTAAGTTTAGAGATACAGCGCGGAAACAGGCCCTTCTGCCCACAGAGTCCGCGCCGACCATCGATCACCCGCTCACACACTGGTTCTATGTATAGTTTAGAGATACAGCGCGGAAACAGGCCCTTCGGCACACCGAGTCCGCACCGACCTGCGATCCCCGCACACTAACACCATCCGACACACTAGGGACAATTTTACATTTAAACCAAGCCTATTATCCTACAAACATGTACGTCTTTGGAGTGTGGGAGGAAACCGAAGATCATGGAGAAAACACACTCAGAGAACGTGCAAACTCCGTGCAGACAGCACTTGTAGTCGGGATCGAACCTGTGTCTCTGGAGCTGTGAGGCAGCAATTCTACCACTGCCCCACTGTGCCACCCACTTCAGCTTTCCCCCTCAGTTCTTAATTTACCCCCGTAGGTTATTCCTAGTGTATGAGTAAGACTCATGGGAAACAGTGAAGTGGCAGGGACTTGAGAGGCCCAACTTGCTTTATGAGGAAGTGGAACAGGAAATTTAGCGCAAAAAATAAAAATGTCCTTTTTACAGAATTATGGGGAAATATATCCAACAGTTCCCCAAAGCTGAGGGTGCAGAACAGTCCCATTATTAATCAAGAAAGCAAAGTGCTGGAGGAACTCAGCGGAACTGTGGATGGAGTGGACTGATATCACCAGTTCCTTGTTTCTACAAATGACAGTTCAGATTGAGTCCCTTCTTCAGACTGAGGGAATAGAGGGTAGAAAACTGGAAAGGCAAGGTACATAGAGTGATACAGCATGGAAACAGGCCCTTTGGCCCAACTTGCCCACACTGGCCAACATGTCCCAGCTACACTAATCCCACCTGCCCACGTTTGGTCCATATCCCTCCAAACCTGTCCTAGCCATGTACCTAGACTCAAAATACTGGAGTAACTCAGCGGGACAGACAGCATCTCTGGAGAAAAGGAATGGGCGACGTTTCGGGTCGAGACCCTTCTTCAGACCTATCCATGTACCTGTATGTTTCTTAAACGTTGGGACAGTCAATGACTCAACCACCTCCCCTGGCAGCTTGTTCCATATGCCCACCACCCTTTGTATGACTAAGTTACCCCTCAGATCACTACTAAATCTTTCCCCCTCTCACCATAAACCTATGTCCTCTGGTCCTCAATTCACCTATTCTGGGCAAGAGACTCTGTGTGTCTACCCGATCTATTCCTCTCATGATTGTGTACACCTCTATAAGATCACCCTAATCTTCCTGCACACCAAGGAATTCTCATCCTCTCCCTATAGCTCAAACCATAGAATTATGGCAACATCCTCATAAATCTTCTCCGTACGCTTTCCGGCTGAAAACATCTTTCCTATCACACGGTGCCCAGCACTGAACACACATATTCTAAATGCGGCCTCACCAACGTCTTATACAACTGCAAGATGACTTCCCAACTTCTACACTATGTGAACTGTGTGAGCAGGTGTGAAGGGGTCAAAGCCTGCCAAGTGATAGGTGGATAAAGGTGAGGGGGTGATCAGCAGATGAGTAGAGTAGGAGGCAGTGTCTAGAACCAGAGGCACAGCCTCAGAATTGAAGGACGTTCTTTTGGGAAGGCGATAAGGAAGAGTTTTTTTAGTCAGTGGGAGGTAAATCTGTGGAATTATTTACCACAGAACGTGGTGGAGGCCAAGTCAATAGATATTTTTAAGGTATGAGAATGATAGATTCTTGATTAATACAGGTGTCAGGGGTTATGGGGCGAAGGCAGGAAAATGGGGTTGAGGGAGAAAGATAGACCAGCCCTGATTGAATTGCGTTGATGGGTCAAATGGTCTAATTCTGCTCCTATCGTAAGGTCATAAGGAATAGTAGTAGAATGTTCTTTAATTCTGAGGATATGACCTAGACTCTCCCATTTGTGGAAACATCCTCTCCACATCCACTCTATCCAAGTCTTTCACTAATCTGTATGTTTCAATTAGGTATCGCCTCATTCTTCTAAACTCCAGCGAGTACATGCCCAGTGCTAACAAACGCTTATCATTGGTTAACGTACTGATTCCTGGGATGGTTTTTGTAAGCCGCCTCTGGACTATCTTAAAGCCATCCTTCCTCAGAGACGGTGCCCTATTCCAAAAGCAGCCTTACCAGCGCCTTGTAGAGCCTCAACATTATCTCCCTGTTTGTGTATATAAGCCCTATTGACATATATGCTCGCATTGAGTTTGCTCTCTATATTACCATTATCACTATAACTTATAAAGTGGCAGAAACTCGAGCGGCCCAACGACCTCTTGATATATGAGGAAGTAGACAGAAGCTGTGACAGGAAATTTAGTGCTAAAAATGTAAATGTTCTTTCACAGAATGAAGGGAAATGTATCGCAGAGTTCCCCAAAGCTGAGGGTGCATAACACTCATAACAGATGCTGGCTGAAACCAAAGATAGACACAAAAAGCTGGAGTCACTCAATGGGTCAGTTTAATTTAGTTTAGAGATACAGTGCAGATACAGCGCGGAAACAGGCCCTTCAGCCCACCGTGTCCGCGCTGACCAGCAAAGATTCTCTGCATTAGTGCGGCAGCGTGGTAGCGTAGCGATTGAACTACTGCCTTGGAGTGCGAGAGTACCAGGTTCGATCTTGGCTACGGGTGCTGTCTGTACGGAGTTTGCACGTTCTCCCGGAGAAATGGCAGACGGAGTTTAATCCGAGCAAGAGTGCAGTGTTGCACTTTGAGAGGTTGAAGGCACAAGGAGAGGGGGTAGTTCCATGGCAAGTCCAATAACAGCATTGTTTGTTTTTAGCACGGAAACCGGCCCTTCGGCCCACCCAATCCTGACTGACCATAGATCACCCGTTCACACACTAGTTCTAGGTTTAGTTTAGAGATACAGTGTGGAAAGAAGCCCTGTGGCCCACCGTGTCCACGCCGACTAGCGATCCCCGCACTATCCCACACACACTGGGGACAATTTACATTTATACCAAGCCAATTAACCTACAAATCCGTACGTTTTGGGAGTGTGGGAGGAAACTGAAGATCTTGTGGAAAACACATGCAGGTCACTGGGTGAACGTACAAACTCTGCACAGACAAACACTCGTAGTCGCGATCGAACCAGGGTGTCTGGAAGGCGGTAGCTCTACTGCTGCGCCAACGAATATGGGTGCTGTCTGGGGCCTGTTTCCACACTGTATCTCGAACCAAACATAGAACGAGTGTGTGAACGGGTGATTGCTGGTCGGCACAGACTCTATGGGCTGAAGGGCCTGTTTCCATGCTGTGTCTCTGAACTAAACTACAACTAAACTAGCCGGGACACATCCCACTTTGTCTTTTTTTATCTGTCTTCATTCTGGTCTTCTCCCAGTCTGTCCATCGGGTTAGAATGCCTGGGTTTCTGACAGGGGTACTGAGGAGAGAAAACTGTGCTGTGGGAGGGATAGTGAGGAGGGAACGCTGCGGGAGGAGGGAGCCACTGCGGGAGGAGGGATATTGAGGACAGAGCGCTGCGGGAGGAGGGAGCGCTGCGGGAGGAGGGAGCCGCTGCAGGGGGAGCGGTGAGGAGAGCAAGCTGCCGGAGGAGCGGTGAGAAGGGAGTGCTCTGTTGTGGAAGGGATGATGATGAAAGAAGCACTGTTCTGTGAGAGGAACTGTTCACCCCTTACCCTCAGACATCCCCTGTCCCTCAGTCTCCCTCACTTCCCCTCAAATCCTCCTCCCTCACAACTCAGACCCTCTTCCCCTCGGTTCCTCACAACAGTCCCTCCTCCCAGGGTCTCAACTCAAATCGTTGCCTATCCATGCCCTCCATAGATGCTGCCTGACCCGCTGAGTTACTCCAGCATTTTGTTTTTTATTTGTAATCCATCACGGTGGCGCAGTGGTAGAGTTGCTGCCTTACAGTGAATGCAGCGCCGGAGACCCAGGTTCGATCCCGGCTACGGGTGCCATCTGTACAGAGTTTGTACAATCTCCCCGTGACCTGGATGATCAGCCATGATCATATTGAATGGCGGTGCAGGCTCGAAGGGCCGAATGGCCTACTCCTGCACCTAATTTATATGTTTCTATGTTTCTATGACCTGCGTGGATTTTCTCCGAGATCTTCGGTTTCCTCCCACACTCCAAAGACATGCAGGTTTGCAGGTTAATTGGCTTGGTAAATGTGAAAATTGTCCCTAGTGAGTGCAGGATAATGTTAATGTGCAGAGATCGCTGGTCGGCGCAGACTCGGTGGGCCGAAGGGTGTTTCCGCGCTGTATCTCGAAACTAAAAAAAATCATCTGCAGTTCCTTGAGTCTCGCCTCAATTTCCTGACGCTGCCCTCGCCCTCCCTCCCGCCCACACTCACCGGGGTCCCACACACACATGCACTCGTTGCCACCTCGGGAACCTCACGGCGGCCGGAGGAACAGGGACCACGTTGCAAATGCATCGGATATAGACTGGGGAAATAACTCACAAGAGCCATGTATTGATGCAGCGTTGCAGAGGGTGAAGCCGGCCGGCCTCAGTCTCATTCTCAAAATATATCAGTGGAATGAAATGGAAGGTGGACGGACTAACCAATGACTTGCTCCCAGAAAGCACATATCTATTTAGATTACATATGGAGGGGGAACACTCATGTCAGCATGCATCATTAGAAATTGGCAAAAAAGAAAAAAATATATAGGCAAGTAATATTTTCTACAAACCAATGGCAAGCGCTGCTTCATAATTCCACTTCACGTTCTTATAACGGAGCATCTCCCAGTCACTTATTTCTTCAAACTCTTCCTTGGAAAAATATCTTTGAAATGTCTTTGAAATGGTCAGCATCCTGGAAAAACAAACATTGTACCTGATACTTTGGTGCATGGTCTGAGAAGGAGCAGCAGCATCTTCCCCGTTCACAGGCCCCTGAGATGACATTAATCCGGCATCTTCTGCCTGTTCTCCATGTCAAAGTTCCCTGGAGTCTCACCTCTGAGCCCTGCGTCCCAGACATGGTCTCTCTCATCTCCTTCAGCAGCTCCTCGGTCTCCCTTCCTGAGCTCAGACACCCACTTCTCCTCTCCTCACCTACACCTCGACTAAACTCCTCGCCTCAATTAAACCCCTCGACTCAACCAAACCTCACACTTCACTACTAAACCTCGCCTCGACTAAACTTTACCTCAACTAAACCTCACACCTAAATCCTCACTTCGACTAAACTTTACCTCACCTCAACTAAACCCCTCAATCACCTCGACCAAAGTTCACCTCAGCTAAACGTCACCTCACTAAACATTGCTTCGATTAAACCCCTCGGTTCATCTAAACCTCACCTCAACTAAACCCCTACTAAACCCGAACTAAACATCAACTAAACCTCAACTAAACCTCAACTAAACCTCAACTAAACCTCAACTAAACCTCAACTAAACCTCACCCCAACTAAACCCCAACTAAACCCCAACTAAACCCCAACTAAACCTCAACTAAACATCACCCCAACTAAACCCCAACTCCACCTCACCCCAACTAAACCCCAACTATAAACTATTTATAGCCCCTCCCCCCGGCCGTTGACGGCTCCTCAAGTGACGTGAGCGGCGGCTGCAACCAGAGCGCGGGTCACGTGGACAACTCCAGCCCGCGGCGGGAAAAGGCGACAAAAGCCGTTGGTCGCGAGTCTCCCGCCATCCTCGCCGGGGGGGAGGGGCTGCGTTCGCCGCGGGGCGGGGCCACGGGTTCGATGTCAACGACAACGTGCGTGTGACAACCCGTGGCGTCACGTGAGGAGCCGCCAACGGCCGGGGGGGGGCTATACATAGTTTTTAGTTGGGGTTTAGTTGAGGTTTAGTTGAGGTTTAGTTGGGGTGAGGTTTAGTTGGGTGGGGTTTAGTTGGGGTGAGGTTTAATTGGGGTGAGGTTTAGTTGGGGTTTAGTTGAGGTGAGGTTTAGTTGAGGTGGGGTTTAGTTGAGGTGAGGTTTAGTTGGGGTTTAGTTGGGGTGAGGTTTAGTTGGGGTTTAGTTGAGGAGAGGTTTAGTTGGGGTGAGGTTTAGTTGGGGTTTAGTGGGGGTGAGGTTTAGTTGGGGTTTAGTTGGGGTGAGGTTTAGTTGGGGGTTAGTTGGAGTTTAGCTGAGGTGAGGTTTATTTGAGGTTTAGTTGAGGTGAGGTTTAGTTGGGGTGAGGTTTAGTTGGGGTGAGGTTTAGTTGAGGTGGGGTTTAGTTGAGGTGAGCTTCGAGGCGAGGGGTTTTAATTGAAGGAGGTTTAGGTGTGAGGAGTAGTTTTGTAGTGTGGGGTGACGTTTAGTTGGGGTGAAGTTTAGTCAACGTGAGGTTTAGATGAAGCGAGGGGTTTAATCGAAGCAAGGTTTAGTGAGGTATGTATTTAGCTGAGTTGAGCTTTAGCTGAGGTGAAGTTTGGTCGAGGTGATTGAGGGTTTAGTTGAGGTGAGGTAATGTTTAGCCGAGGTGGGGATTTAGTTGAGGTGTGAGGTTTAGTTGAGGTGAAGTTTAGTCGAGGTGAGGTTTAGTAGTGAGGTTTAAGAAAGAACTGGAGGTGCTGGAAAAATAAAAGGTAGACAGAAATGCTGGAGAAACTCAGCGGGTGAGGCAGCATCTATGGGGAGAAGGAATAGGTGACGCTTCGGGTCGAGACCCTTCTTCAGACTGAGGACGTCACCTGTTCCTTCGCTCCATAGATGCTGCCTCACCCGCTGAGTTTCTCCAGCATTTTTATCTACCTTTAATAGTGAGGTTTGGTTGAGGCGAGGGGATTAGTCGAGATGTAGGTGAGGAGAAGTGAGCGGAGGTGAGGTGAGGAGAAGTGGGTGTCTGAGCTCAGGAAGGGAGATCGAGGAGCTGCTGAAGGAGACAAGACCATGTCTGGGACGCAGGGCCCAGAGGTGAGACTCCAGGGAACTTTGTCATGGAGAACGGGCAGAAGATGCCGGATAAATGTCTTCTCCGGGGCCTGGGAACGGGGAAGATGCTGCTGCTCCTTCTCAGACCATGCACCAAAGTATCAGGTACAATGTTTGTGTTTCCAGGATGCTGACCATTTCAGAGACATTGCTGGCTATTTTTCCAAGGAAGAGTTTGAAGAAATAAGTGACTGGGAGATGGTCCGTTATAAGAACGTGAAGTGGAATTATGAAGCCGCGCTTGCCATTGGTTTGTAGAAAATATTACTTGCCTATATATTTTTTTTCCTTGTTGCCAATTTCTAATGATGCATGCTGACATGAGTGTTCCCCCCCCCCCCCCCCCCCCCCCATATGGAATCTAAATAGATATGTGCTTTCTGGGAGCAAGTCCTTGGTTAGATCCGTCCACCTTCCATTTCATTCCACTGGTATATTTTGAGAATGAGACTGAGGCCGGCCGGCTTCACCCTCTGCAACGCTGCATCAATACATGGCTCTTGTGTGTTATTTCCCCAGTCTATATCCGATGCATTTGCAACGTGGTCCCTGCTCCTCCGGCCGCCGTGAGGTTCCCGAGGTTGCAACGAGTGCATGTGTGTGTGGGACCCCGGTGAGTGTGGGCGGGAGGGAGGGTGAGGGCAGCGTCAGGAAATTGAGGCGAGACTCAAGGAACTGCAGATGATTTTTTTTAGTTTCGAGATACAGCGCGGAAACACCCTTCGGCCCACCGAGTCTGCGCCGACCAGCGATCTCTGCACATTAACATTATCATGCATTCACTAGGGACAATTTTCACATTTACCAAGCCAATTAACCTGCAAACCTGCATGTCTTTGGAGTGTGGGAGGAAACCGAAGATCTCGGAGAAAATCCACGCAGGTCATAGAAACATAGACACATATAAATTAGGTGCAGGAGTAGGCCATTCGGCCCTTCGAGCCTGCATCGCCATTCAATATAATCATGGCTGATTATCCAGGTCACGGGGAGATTGTACAGACTCTGTACAGATGGCACCCGTAGCCGTGATCGAACCTGGGTCTCCGGCGCTGCATTCACTGTGAGGCAGCAACTATACCACTGCGCCACCGTGATGGATTACAAATAAAAAACAAAATTCTGGAGTAACTCAGCGGGTCAGGCAGCATCTATGGAGGGCATGGATAGGCAACGATTTCGCGTGAGACCCTGGGAGGAGGGACTGGTGTGAGGAACCGAGGGGAAGAGGGTCTGAGTTGTGAGGGAAGAGGATTTGTGGGGAAGTGAGGGAGACTGAAAGACAGGGGGTGTCTGAGGGTAAGGGGTGAACAGTTCCTCTCACAGAACAGTGCTTCTTTCATCATCATCCCTTCCACAACAGAGCACTCCCTTCTCACCGCTCCCCCTGCAGCTTGCTCTCCTCACCGCTCCCCCTGCAGCGGCTCCCTCCTCCCGCAGCGTTCCCTCCTCACTATCCCTCCCACAGCACATATTTCTCTCCTCAGTACCCCTGTCAGAAACCCAGACATTCTAACCCGATGGACAGACTGGGAGAAGACCAGAATGAAGACAGTGAAAAAGACAAAGTGGGATGTGTCCCGGGTAGTTTAGTTATAGTTTAGTTCAGAGACACAGCGTGAAAACAGGCCCTTCAGCCCATAGCGTCTGTGCCGATCAGCAATCAACCCGTTCACATACTCGTTCTATGTGTGGTTCGAGATACAGTGTGGAAACAGGCCCCAGACAGCACCCATAGTCGTTGGCGCGGCAGAAGAGCTACCGCCTTCCAGTCACCCCGGTTCGATCGCGACTACGAGTGTTTGTATGTGCAGAGTTTGTACGTTCACCCAGTGACCTGCATGTGTTTTCCACAAGATCTTCAGTTTCCTCCCACACTCCCAAAACGTACGGGTTTGTAGGTTAATTGGCTTGGTATAAATGTAAATTGTCCCCAGTGTGTGTGGGATAGTGCGGGGATCGCTAGTCGGCGTGGACTCGTTGGGCCACAGGGCTTCTTTCCACACTGTATCTCTAAACTAAACCTAGAACTAGTGTGTGAACGGGTGATCTATGGTCAGTCAGGATTGGGTGGGCCGAAGGGCCGGTTTCCGTGCTAAAAACAAACAATGCTGTTATTGGACTTGCCATGGAACTACCCCCTCTCCTTGTGCCTTCAACCTCTCAAAGTGCAACACTACACTCTTGCTCGGATTAAACTCCGTCTGCCATTTCTCCGGGAGAACGTTCAAACTCCGTACAGACAGCACCCGTAGCCAAGATCGAACCTGGTACTCTCGCACTCCAAGGCAGTAGTTCAATCGCTACGCTACCACGCTGCCGCACTAATGCAGAGAATCGTTGCTGGTCAGCGCGGACACGGTGGGCTGAAGGGCTTGTTTCCGCGCTGTATCTGCACTATATCTCTAAACTAAATTAAACTGACCCATTGAGTGACTCCAGCTTTTTGTGTCTATCTTTGGTTTCAGCCAGCATCTGTTATGAGTGTTATGCACCCTCAGCTTTGGGGAACTCTGCGATACATTTCCCTTCATTCTGTGGAAGAACATTTACATTTTAGCACGAAATTTCCTGTCACAGCTTTTGTCTACTTCATCATACATCAAGAGGGCGTTGGGCCGCTCAAGTTTCTGCCACTTCACTGTTTCCCACGAGTCTTACTCATACACTAGGAATAACCTACGGGGGTAAATTAAGATCAGAGGGGGAAAGCTGAAGTGGGTGGCACAGTGGGGCAGTGGTAGAGTTGCTGCCTCACAGCTCCAGAGACCCATGTTCGATCCCGACTACAAGTGCTGTCCGCACGGAGTTTGCACGTTCTCTGAGTGTGTTTTCTCCATGATCTTCGGTTTCCTCCCACACTCCAAAGACGTACATGTTTGTTGGATAATAGGCTTGGTTTAAATGTAAAATTGTCCCTAGTGTGTCGGATGGTGTTAGTGTGCGGGGATCGCAGGTCGGTGCGGACTTGGTGGGCCGAAGGGCCTGTTTCCGCGCTGTATCTCTAAACTATACATAGAACCAGTGTGTGAGCGGGCTATCGATGATCCGCGCGGACTCTGTGGGCAGAAGGGTCTGTTTCCGCGCTGTATCTCTAAACGTAATGAGATCTAAAATGTGTGGGGATGGTTTTTTACCCAGAGAGTGATGGTGCCTAGGGGTGATGGTGGAGGCAGCGATGATGGTGGTGTTTTGGTGGCCTTTAGATAGGCACATGGACATGCAGGGAATGCAGAGTTCCAGATTATGTGCAGACACAGGAGATTAATTTGGCATCATGTTCGGCACAGATATTGTGGGCCGAAGGGCCTGTTCCCGTGCTGTGCTATTCTCTGTTCTAGGTTTTCACTCTCTGCTAATCCATTATAAAAATTTGCGGAGTTATTTGGGCAAACTTGCCTTGCACGAATCCAAACATTCTTGAATCAGTAACTCAGCTGGTCAGGCAGCATCTCTGGAGAGAAGGAATGAGTGATGTTTCAGGTCGATACCCTTCTTCAGACCCGAAACGTCACCCATTCCTTCTCTCCAGAGATGCTGCCTGCCCCTCTGAGTTACTCCAGCATTTTGTATCTATCTTCGATTTAAAACAGTACCTGCAGTTGTTTCCTACACAATTATTGAATCGGTGCAGTCTTGTGCAAATGAGTACCCTAACCATGGCGATGTGGAACAGGAGACTGTCACGCCCACTAGATTAAATACCTCCAATTTGACAGGGAGGGGTGTAGGTGCCGGTGGGGAGGGGGTTACAGAGACCAGGAATAGGGTCAGAGCCAGAGTAGGATTGCAGAGATAGTGAGGGACTTTTCCTACATTACACCACTCCGTCCACTAAATCAAAGCCATGCCCATCAGGGATGAAAGGGGTTAACTATTTGCTGATAAAGGAATACTTCCTTATTTTACTTCAGTTTCCTGATGTAAATTTTCCCCTCTACACATTCGTGTTCTCCACACAGTGACGGCCACTGAGAACAAGAGTTTGACAGTCGATATTCCAGACACGAGCAGTGGACACAACCCAGGTACGTAATTCTGTGTCTGTCACTTGTTCCCACAAACAACAACCTGTTTAGCTGAGTTGTGAATTTGTACAGAGTCGAATCACTGAAATACTTTTTGTATTAAGGTAACTGCAGATGCTGGATTACACCAAAAAAACACACAACATGCTGGAGTAACTCAGCGGGACAGGCAGCATCTCTGGAGAGTTCAATTTAGTATTCTTGCTATTGAGGGAGTGCTGGATAGGTTCATCAGGTCTGAAAAAGGGTCGCGAATCCGAAAGTACACAAAAATACTGGAGAAACTCAGCGGGTGCAGCAGCATCTATGGAGCGAAGGGAATAGTCAACGTTTCGGGCCGAAACCCTTATTCAAAATCCGAAACGTCACCCATGCCTTCTCTCCAGAGATACTGCCTGTCCCATTGAGTTATTCCAGGATTTTGTGACTTCCTTCAATTGAAACCAGTATCTGCTGTTCTTTGTTAAACATTTTCACCAGGTTAATTCCCGGGATGGCGGGACTGACATATGATAAAAGAATGGGTCGACTGTGCTTGTATTTACTGGAAGTTAGAAGGATGAGAGGATATATTATAGAAACATAAAACATTCTTAAAGGATTGGTCAGGCTAGATGCAGGAAAAATGTTCCCGATGTTGGGGGAGTCCAGAACCAGGGGTCACAGTTTAATTAGCAGCGGTAGGCCATTTAGGACCGAGACAAGGAAACACTTTTTCGCCCAGAGAGTTGTGAATCTGTCGAATTATCTACCACAGAAGGCAGTGGAGGCCAATTCACTGGATTTTGTTAAGAGATAGTTAGATTTAGCTCTTACGGGATATGGGGAAGAAGGCAGGAACGGGGTACTGATTGTGGATGATCAGCAATGATCATATTGAATAGCGGTGCTGGATGGAAGGGCCGAATGGCCTCCTCCTGCACCTATTTTCTATTATTCTATGTTATATATGTTTATTGTCGTGTGTACCGAGATACAGCGAAAAGCTTTTGTTGCATGCTAACCAGTCAACGCAAAGACAACACATGATTATAATCGAAGATAGACACAACATGCTGGAGTAACTCAACGGGACAGGCAGCATCTGTGGATAAAAGAAGGGACTCGACCCGAAATGTCACCCATTCCTTCTATTCAGAGATGCTGCTTGGCCCGCTGAGTTACACCAGCATGTTGTGTCTACCTACGGTTTAATCTAGCATCTGCAGTTCCTTCCTATACATGATTACAATTGTTCCATTTACAATGTACAGATACATGATAAGGGAATAATGTTTAGTGTAAGCTAAAACCAGCAAAGACTGATCAAGGATAGTATTCGGGTCATCAACCCGATTAGGAAAAGCAACGAGACCTGGGTGTCATGGTACACCAGTCATTAAAAGTAGGCATGCAGGTGCAGCAGGCAGTGAAGAAAGCGAATGGTATGTTAGCATTCATAGAAAAAGGATTTGAGTATAGGAGCAGGGAGGTTCTACTGCAGTTGTACAGGGACTTGGTGAGAATACACCTGGAGTATTGCGTACAGTTTTGGTCTCCTAATCTGAGGAAATACATTCTTGCCATAGAGGGAGTACAGAGAAGGTTCACCAGACTGATTCCTGGGATGTCAGGACTCTCATATGAAGAAAGACTGGATAGACTCGGCTTGTACTCGCTAGAATTTAGAAGATTGAGGGGGATCTTATAGAAACTTACAAAATTCTTAAGGGGTTGGACAGGCTAGATGCAGGAAGATTGTTCCCGATGTTGGGGAAGTCCAGAACAAGGGGTCACAGTTTAAGGATAAGGGGGAAATATTTTAGGACTGAGATGAGAAAAACATTTTTCACACAGAGAGTGGTGAATCTGTGGAATTCTCTGCCACAGAAGGTAGTTGAGGCCAGTTCATTGGCTATATTTAAGAGGGAGTGAGATGTGGCCCTTATGGCTAAAGGGATCAGGGGGTATGGAGAGAAGGTAGGTACAGGATACTGAGTTGGATGATCAGCCATGATCATATTGAATGGCGGTGCAGGCTCAAAGGGCCGAATGGCCTACTCCTGCACCTAATTTCTATGTTTCTATAAAAGAGATAGTTAGTAGTTCAGCACTGCTCTCTGGTTGTTGTAGGATGATTCAGTTACCTGATAATAACTGGGAAGAAACTGTTCCCAAATCTGCAAATCGGTGAGAAGGAATGGGTAACGTTTCGTGTCGTGACCCTTCTTCAGATTGAGAGTGAGTGGAGAGAGAGAGACACGGAGATAATGAAGTTAAAGGTGTGAAAACGAGACAAAGGTTATGAAGTTCGAGGAAAATGTAGATAGATCATTGTTAGCGGGGAGAAGCTGACAACGAAACAAACAGAGATAAGATTTAATCAGGTGGTTAGTCAGACTGGTCCTAGAATAGGAAAGTGGAGGAATTGAGAGAGAGAGGGTGAGCAAGGGTTACTTGCTTATGTTATGTTATTCATAATGCTGGGGTGTAAACTGCCCAAGTGAATTATGAGGTGCTGTTCCTCCAGTTTGTGTTGGGCCTCACTCTGACAGTGGAGGAGGCCCAGGACAGAAAGGTCAGAAAGGTGTCTCTGTGTCTCCCTCTCCCTTGACTCTTAATTGTGCTCAATATTGTGAGTTAATTGTACTCAAGTTTTGAGCACTGTATCTGGCTCTGGAGAGGGTCGAGAGGTTTACATGAATGATCATGGGAATTAGTTGATTAACATATAACCATATAACCATATAACAATTACAGCACGGAAACAGGCCATCTCGACCCTTCTAGTCCGTGCCGAACAGGTATTCTCCCCTATTCCCATGCACCTGCGCTCAGACCATAACCCTCCATTCCTTTCCCGTCCATATAACTAACCAATTTATTTGTAAATGATAAAAACGAACCTGCACTCCACCACCTTCACTGGAAGCTCATTCCACACAGCCACCACTCTCTGAGTAAAGAAGTTCCCCCTCATGTTACCCCTAAACTTTTGTCCCTTAATTCTCAAGTCATGTCCCCTTGTTTGAAGCTTCCCTACTCTCAGTGGGAAAAGCTTATGGTGAGCGTTTGACGGCACTGGGCCTGCACTCGCTGGAGTTTAGAATAATGAGGGGGGAACCTCTTTGAAACGTACAGAATAGTGAATGGTTTGGATAGATTGGACGTGGAGAGGATGTTTCCACTTGTGGGAGAGTATCGGACCAGAGGTTATAGCCTCAGAATTAAAGGATGTTCTTTTAGGAAGGAGATGAGGAGGAATATCTTTAGTCAGAAGGTGATGAATCTCTGGAATTCTTTGCCACAGAAGATGTGGAGACCAAATCAATGGATGTATTTAAGACAGAGATCGATAGATTATTGATTAGTACGGGTGTCAGAGGTTATGGGGAGAAGGCAAGTGAATGGGGTTAGGAGGGAGAGATAGATCGGCCATTATTGAATGGCGGAGTAGGCTTGATGGGCCTAATTCTGCTCCTATCATCATGACCTTATATAGTACGACTTGCCTGGGTTGCATGCAAACACTCAATTCTGGTACACATGGCAATTTCCAACCATACCAATAGATGGGCCGAAGCAAGGTTGTGTGGTTGGAGCTGTTCCAAAACCAAGCTGATAAAATGCTTTCTAACAGGCCCTTCAGGGGGTGGAATGGAGAGACTGCTTTGTTAGATGAACTGGGCGATATCCACGATAGGGGCGGCACAGTGGTGCGGTGGTAGTGTTGCCTCACAGTGCCAGAGACCCAGGTTCGATCATGATGTCAGGTGCTTGTCCCTACAGGGTTTGCCTGTCTGAAGAAGGGTTTTGGCCCGAAACGTTGCCTATTTCATTCGCTCCATAGATGCTGCAGCACCCGCTGAGTTTCTCCAGCGTTTTTGTGTACCTTGCCCGTTTACATATTCTGTTGACCTGCTAAAGAATGTAATTGTACTGTCTGGGACATGTGACAATAAAGCATTCTTCAATCTGGACTCTTGGCCAGCTTGGGTTTACTGAGCTTTCCTCCCACATTCCAAAGACGTTCAGGTTTGTAGGTGAATTGGCGTGGCAAGATTATTAATTGGCCCGAGTGTGTGTCGAATAGCGCTAGTGTGCGGGGATCGCTGGCCCCCGCACACTAGCATGGCATGGAGTCGGTGGGCCGAAGGGCCTGTTACCGTGCTGAATCTCTAAACTAAACTGAGCTCTCAGCAATTTCTTGTGGTCTTGAGCAGAGCTGTTGCCAAACCATGGTGTGAAGCAACCTAACAGTGTTCTTTCACAATTCATGTGCAGATGTTGGTGTGAGTCACTGGAGAAATGACAAACTTTCTTCATCTTTTGAGCAAGACGCGACATCAGTGTGCCTTATTGACCACAGCTTCAATTATGTTGTTGATGATATTTAAGGCCATACGTGATAGGAGGAGAATAAGGCCATCCCCCCATCAAGACTACCCCGCCATTCAATCACAGCTGATCTATCACTCCCTCCTAACCCCATTCTCCTGCCTTCTCCCTGTAACCCCTGACACCCGCACTATTCAAGAATCTATCTATCTCTGCCTTAAAAATATCCATTGACTTGTCGTCCACAGCCGTCTGTGGCAAATAATCCCACAGATTCACCACTCTCTGATTAAGGAAATACCTCCTCGTCTACTTTGTAAAGGAATGTCCTTTAATTCTGAAGCTGTGACCTCTAGTCCTGGACACTCCCACTAGTGAAAACATTCTCTCTACATCCACGCTATCAAAGCCTTTCATTGTTCGGTAAGTTTCAATGAGGGCCCCTTCATCCTTCTAAACTCCAGCGCGTACAGGCCGAATGATGACAAATGCTCATCGTATGTTGAAGCCACCATTCTGATAAACCTCCTCTGGATCCTCTCCAACGCCAGTACCTAACTCCTCATATATAGGGCCCTAAACTGCTCCCAATACTCCATGTGTGGTCTGATCAGCATGTTATAAAGCCTCAGCATTTTATCATTTTATGGTCACTGCCTCCAAACGGTTCTTTTACCATAACCACACTGATTAAATCTGGTTTGTTATACAATACTTTTATTTTTAGAGATAAAGAGTGGAAACAGGCCCTTCAGCCCAACGAGTCCGCGCTGACCAGCGACCTACGCACACTAACACCACGCTACACACACAAGGGACAATTTGCTAATTTATATACGAGCCAATTAACCTACAAACGTGTAAGATCATTGGAGTGTTGGAGGAAACCGGAGCATGGGGAGAACATACAAACTCTGTAAAGACAGCACCTACAGTCAGGATCGAACCCGTGGTCTGGCGCTGTGAGGCAGCAACTCTACCGCTGCGCCACTATGCCCCCCATATACCAATGCCAAACCAAATTGCCCAGTATGTTCGATTACAAGCTGCTCTTAGAAGCTATCTCAAAGGCACTCTACAAATTATTTCTCTTGGTATCCAGTACCAACTTGAATTTCCCAGTCTACCTGCATATTGATACCGCCATGACCTTTATCCTGCTGCAACCTTACACCACCTTCTTTGCCAACCACAACATCACAAATTTCCATATCACCTGAAAATTTGCAAATTATACTTTCTCCCACTGAGACACAAAAGATGCAGATGCTGGAATCTGTAGCGACATTCCACCTGCTGAGGGAACCCAGCGAGTCAGGCAGCATTTCATACGTTTGTAAGATACAGTAGCAGACCTTGGCCATTCGGCCCATCAAGTCCACTCCGTCATTCAATCATGGCTGATCTATCTTTCCCTCTCGACCCCATACTCCTGCCTTCTCCCCATAACCACCGACCCCTGTACTAATCAAGAATCTGACAATCTCCGCCTTGAAAACACATTGACTTGGCCTCCACAGCCGTCTGTGGCAACGAATTCCACAGATTCACCACCCTCTGGCTAAAGAGATTCCTACTCACCGCTTTCCTAAAAGAACGTCCTTTAATTCTGAGGCCATGACCTCTTCCACTAGTGGAAACATCCTCTCCACATCCACTCTATCCAGGCCTTTCACTATTCTGTACGTTTCAATGAGGTTACCCCCTCATCCTTCTAAACCCCAGCGAGTACAGGCCCAGCGCCGACAAATGCTCATCGTACGTTAGTTAACCCACTCATTCTCTGGAATCGTTCTCGTAAACCTCCTCTGGACCCTCTCCAACGCCAGCACATCCTTCCTCGGATATGGGGCCTAATACTCTTCGCAATATTGTCTGGTGAGGAGGTGGGGGGATGAACTTCCGCAACCTCATCGAGTCATAGAGCAGGGAAACAGGCCTTTCGGCCCATCTCATCCATACTGACCAAGAACCCCCATCCAAACTAGTCCCATTTTCCTGCGTTTGGCCCGTATCCCACTGAACATTTCCTCTACACCTACCTGCGCAAGTGTCTTTTAAAGTGTAGCATGATGGTGCAGCGATAGAGTTGCTGCCTCACAGCGCCAGAGACCCGGGTTCGATCCTGACTACGGGTGCTGTCTGTACGGAGTTTGTACGTTCTCCCCGTGACTGGCGTGGGCTTTCTCCGGGATATCCAGGTTCCACCCACATTCCTGGTTTGTTGGTTAATTGGCATGGTGTCATTTTAAATAATCCCAAGCGTGTGTTGGGTAGTGTTAATGAGCGGGGTGATTGATAGTTAGCGTGGTCTCGTTGGGCCGAAGGGCCTGTTTCCATGCTGGATCTCTAAACTGAACACAGAACTAGTGTGTGCACGGGTGATCGATAAAGTCACTGCGAACCCGGTGGGCCTGTTTCCACTCTGTATTGCCAAACTAAACAAAGAACTAGTGTGTAAATGGGTGATCGTTGGTCAGCACGGACCCGTTGGGCCGAAGGGCCTGTTTTCGCACTGTATCTCGTCACTGAACAATACTAAACTAAATGTTGTTATTGTACTTGCCTCAACTACTTCCACCGGCAGCTTGTTCCATATATCCACACAATCCCTCATCAACCTCTGTATGAATAGCTTCTTACTTCAACATTAGTAATCATCAGCTTAGAGCCCTAGGCTGTTCCTCAGATACCTTCCCTAATTCATGAACCAGGCACTTGTGGGACGTAACCACATGGCAGAACAGTAGCCGTGATGTCAGTTTAGTTTAGTTTTACAGTTTAGAGATACAGCGCGGAATCAGACACTTCGGCCCATCGAGTCCGTGCCGACAATCGATCACCCATTCACACACTAGTTCTGTCTTTAGTTTAGAGATACAGTGCGGAAACAGTTCCATCATCCCATCGAGTCCGTGCCGACCAGCGATCACCGTTCACACACTAGTTTTATGTTTAGTTTAGAGATACAGCGCGGAAACAGGTCCATCATCCCACCGAGTCCGTGCCGACCAGCGATCACCGTTCACACACTAGTTCTGTGTTTAGTTTAGTGACATAGCGTGGAAACAGGCCCTTCGGCCGCACTGACATTCGATCAATGCTGTCCTACACACACTTCGGACAAATATTTTTTTTTTACCGAAGCCTAATTAACCTACAAACCCGTACGTCTTTGGAGCGTGGAAGGAACTGGAGATCCTGGAGAAAATCCACGCAGATCACAGGGAGAACGTACAAAATCCGTACAGACAGCACCCGTAGTCAGGATCGAACGCGGGTCCCTGGCGCTGTGAGGCAGCAACTCTACCGCTGCGCCACTGTGCCCCGTCATCTTACTTGGCAATGATTAGCGGGAAGTCTAACGATTGGGAAGCTTTTAAAAACCAAAATAAGGCAACTAGATTGGTCAAAAGGTCATGTGATAGGAGTAGAATTAGGCCATTCGGCCCATCAAATCTACTCCACAATTCAATCATGGCTGATCTATCATTCTCTCTTAACCCCATTCTCCTGCCTTCTCCCCATAATCCCTGACACCCGCACTAATTCATAATCTTTCTATATAACCATATAACAATTACAGCACAGAAACAGGCCATCTCGGCCCTACAAGTCCGTGCCGAACAATTATTTTCCCCTAGTCCCATCTACCTGCACTCAGACCATAACACTCCATTCCTTTCCCATCCATATACCTATTCAATTTATTTTTAAATGATAAAATCGAACCTGCCTCCACCACTTCCACTGGAAGCTCATTCCACACAGCTACCACTCTCTGAGTAAAGAAGTTCCCCCTCATGTTACCCCTAAACTTCTGTCCCTTAATTCTGAAGTCATGTCCTCTTGTTTGAATCTTCCCTACTCTCAGTGGGAATCCCTGCCTTAACATTATCCACTGACGTAACCACCAGGTGGCGCTAGGAATGGCTGCCTCGCCAACAGTCTGTCTGTCCCTTCCTTGTTTGTTCTGTGTTTGTGTGTTAAATGTATGTTTTTAGTGTTTTTATAACATGTTTTATGTGGGGAGTTGGGGGAAACTTTTCCTAATCACTTACCTCGACGGAGATGTGATTTTCTTCCGTATCATATCTCCGTCCGCACTGCGGTCTAACATCGAGGAGTTGTTGGCATTTGCTGGAGACCGACTTTGAGAGCTGTACCCCTGGTGCCTGCAGGACTTACCATCACGGAGCTTGTGGTCTCTGGTTAGAGACCGACTTTGGGAAACACCAAACCGCAGGAACTTTGATCACCCCAACGAGGAGTCTTCAATCACCCCAACACAGGGTCTTCGATCGCCCTGATGTGGAGCCTTCGATCGCCCCAACGCAGGGTCTTCGATCGCCCTGACGTGGAGCCTTCGATCGCCCCAACGCAGGGTCTTCGATCGCCCTGACGTGGAGTCATCGATCGCCCCAACGCAGGGTCTTCGATCGCCCTGACGTGGAGTCATCGATCGCCCCAACGCAGGGTCTTCGATCGCCCTGACGTGGAGTCATCGATCGCCCCAACGCAGGGTCTTCGATCGCCGGCTGCGGGAGCTTCAATCCCCCAGACTGCGGAAGGTTTGATTACCCCGACCGCAGGAGAATAAAAGAAGAAGAAGTTTGGACTGTATTGCCTTCCGTCACATTGAGGATGGTGGGGTGATCGCTGTGGTGGATGTTTATGTTAACTTTTATGTAGTTATGTCTCTTGTTGCTTTTTTTATAATTGAAATGTAATTAACCTTAAATGGTAGATGTGACAATAAACTGACCTTGAAAGCTTGAATTGGCCTCCACAGCCATCTGTGGCAAATAATTCCACAGATTCACCACCCTCTGACTAAAGAAATTCCTCCTCATTCCTTCCTAAAAGAATGTCCTTTAATTCTGAGGCTGTGACCTCTCCCACTAGTGGAAACATCCTCTCCACACCACTCTATCAAAGCCTTTCATTATTCGGTAAGTTTCATGGAGGTCCCCCCTCATTCTTCTAAACTCCAGCGAGTACAGGCCCAGTGCCGTCAAACGCTCATCGTATATAAACCACCCATTCCTGGGATCATTCTTGTAAACCTCCTCTGGACCCATCCAGAGCCTGCACATGCTTCATCAGACATAGGACTGAAAATTCCTCACAATATTCCAAGTGCGGCCTGACCAGCACCTGAACCAGCCTCAGCATTGAATCCGTGTCGTTTAATGTATATTGGTCACTGGAGTTTTACTGCAATCACTTTCTCTTCCAGACCGGGAGATCGGGGACTGACGGGATATCTGGGATCGGACAATGATCGGGCGATTGTTCTTCCTCCTCTTCCTTCTCCCAGGTACCATCAGCAGCAACTCAGAAGTGTTTACAGGCGAGGAGGCTTTAACTGGTTGGCTGCCAGTGCCTAGCGGAGTTCCGCAGGGGTCGGTGCTGGGGCCACTACGATCATTTCGCTGAACATCTCCGCTCAGTCCCCCTGGACCTACCTGATCTCCCGGTTGCCAAACACTTTAACTCCCCCTCCCATTCCCACACTGACCTTTCTGTCCAGGGCCTCCTCCACTGTCAGAGTGAGGCCAAATGCAAATTGGAGGAACAGCATCTCATATTTTGCTTGGGCAGCTTACACCCCAGCGGTATGAATATTGATTTATCTCACTTCAAGTAACCCCTGCATTCCCTCTCTCTCAATACCTCCCCCACACAGGTCGCACCAGCTTCTCGTTCTCACCCAACAAACAGCTAACAATGGCTTGTTTTTTTGTCATCATTACCTTTTTGCATATCTTTCATTCATTGTTCTGTGTTTCTACATCATCGTCTATATCTCTCGTTTCCCTCTCCCGTGACTTTCAGACTGAAGAAGGTTCTTGAACCAAAACGTCACCTATTCCTTCTCTCCAGAGATGCTGCCTGTCCCACTGAGTTACTCCAGATTTCATGTGCCAATCTTCAGTTTAAGGCAAGAAAGACATTCTTGTACAGAGAAGGTTCACCAGACTGATTCCTGGGATGTCAGGACTTTCATATGAAGAAAGACTGGATAGACTCGGCTTGTACTCGCTAGAATTTAGAAGATTGAGGGGGAATCTTATAGAAACTTACAAAATTCTTAAGGGGTTAGACAGGCTAGATGCAGGAAGATTGTTCCTGATGTTGGGGAAGTCTAGAACAAGGGGTCACAGTTTAAGGATAAGGGGGAAATCTTTTAGGACCGAGATGAGAAAAATATTTTTTCACACAGTGGTCAATCTCTGGAATTCTCTGCCACAGAAGGTAGTTGAGGCAAGTTCATTGGCTATATTTAAGAGGGAGTTAGATGTGGCCCTTGCGGCTAAAGGGATCAGGGGGTATGGAGAGAAGGCAGGTACAGGATACTGAGTTGGATGATCAGCCATGATCATATTGAATGGCGGTGCAGGCTCGAAGGGTCGAATGGCCTACTCCTGCACCTATTTTCTATGTTTCTATGTTAAACCAATATCCTCAGTTCCTTGTCAGCAGATCTATATCGGTGAGACCAAGCGGAGGCTTGGCGATCGTTTCGCCGAACACCTCCGCTCAGTCCGCGTTAACCAACCTGACCTCCCGGTGGCTCAGCATTTCAACTCCTTCTCCCATTCCGTATCCGACCTCTCTGTCCTGGGTCTCCTCCATGATCAGAGCGAGCAACACCGGAAATTGGAGGAACAGCACCTCATATTCCGCTTGGTGAGTCTGCATCCTAGGGGCATGAACATTGAATTCTCCCAATTTTGTTAGTCCTTGCTGTCTCCTCTCCTTCCTCAGCCCTCCTACTATCTCCTCCCACCCCGCAGTCTTCGGGCTCCTCCTTTTTCCTTTCTTCTCCCCGCCCCCCCCACCCCCCATCAGTCTGAAGAAGGGTTTTGTCCCGAAACGTTGCCTATTTCCTTCGCTCCATAGATGCTGCTGCACCCGCTGAGTTTCTCCAGCTTTTTTGTCTACCTTCGATTTTCCAGCACCTTCAGTTCCTTCTTAAACTCCTCAGTCCCTTCCTGTACACCACTACTCTTCACATTGTATATTAATGATTGGGACGAGGGGATTGAAAGCATTGTGGCCAAGTTTGCAGACGATAGGGGAATAGGTGGAGGGGCAGGTAGTGTCGAGAGAGCAGGGACTCTGCAGAAGGACTAGGACAGGTTGGGAGAGTGGGCAGAGACGTGGCAGATGGAATATAGTGCAGCAAAGGAGGGAGCAACGCACTGTTTATTTAAAAAATCAAAAATAATTTATTTAATTACGATCACGATACAAAAAACAAACAAAAACATCCTCCACCGTATTACAATATCACCAAATTATTCAGACACTACATTTCCAAACAACTATGCTACAAATATACAAATAAACCAGTATATAACCATGTCCCTCTCTAACACCACCCGGGCACGGACTTAAACCTGGTAATGATACAACCAACTGGTTCAGGCAAAGCCCTCTTCTGCCTGGCACCGTGACTCGCGGAGGGCCAGCTTGGCCAGGCCTAGGAACAACCCAACCAGGCTATCTTCAGCCCTTCCCACTCCCTAGATCCCATCACCAGTCCTTCAGTCGCTGACAGCAGAGTCACTCCTTCCCCTATGGACCCTAGGTGGAGTGGCTCCGGACCCTGGCAACAAGGGACACTCTGCTGGTCACAAGGAGTGACACACTGTGGGAGGGAGTGACACACTGTGGGTGGGAGTGACACACTGTGGGAGTGACACACTGTGGGAGTGACACACTGTGGGAGGGAGTGACGCACTGTGGGAGGGAGTGACGCACTGTGGGAGGGAGTGACACACTGGGAGGGAGTGACACACTGTGGGAGTGACTGGGAGGGACACACTGGGAGGGAGTGACGCACTGTGGGAGGGAGTGACACATTGTGGGAGTGACGCACTGTGGTAGGGGCGGTGAGGAGGGAGTGACGCACTGGGAGGGAGTGATGCACTGTGGGAGTGTGTGACGCACTGTGGGAGGGGGGTCAGGAGGGAGTGGCACACTGTGGGAGTGACGCACTGTGGGAGGGAGTGACACACTGTGGGAGGGGGTGTCAGGAGGGAGTGACACACTGGGAGTGACGCACTGTGGAAGGGAGTGACGCACTATGGGAGGGAGTGTTGCACTGTGGGAGTGTGTGACGTACTGTGGGAGGTGGGGTCAGGAGGGAGTGGCACACTGTGGGTGGGAGTGGCACATTGGGAGTGACGCACTGTGGGAGGGCGTGACACACTGTGGGAGGGGGAGTCAGGAGGGAGTGACACATTGGGAGTGACGCACTGTGGGAGGGACTGACGCACTATGGGAGGGGCAGTGAGAGGGGAGTGACACACTGGGAGGGGCAATGAGGGGGGAGTGACGCAATGTGGGAGGGAGTGACACATTGTGGGAGGGGTTGTGAGGTGGGAGTGACACAATGGGAGGGAGTGACACTGGGAGGGGTGGTGAGGAGGGAGTGACACACTGTGGGAGGGGTGGTGAGGAGTGAGTGACACACTGGGAGGGAGTGACACACTGAGAGGGGGGTGAGGAGGGAGTGACGCACTGGGAGGGAGTGACACACTGGGAGGGGGGTTGAGGAGGGAAGTGACACACACTGTGGGAGGGGCGGTGAGGGGGAAGTGATACACTGGGAGTGACACACTGTGGGAGGGGTGGTGAAGAGGGAATGACACACTGGGAGGGAGTGACACACTGAGAGAGAGTGACGCACTGTGGGAGGGGCAATGAGGGGGATTGACACACACTGTGGGAGGGGCGGTGAGGGGGAAGTGATTAACTGGGAGTGACACACTGTGGGAGGGGTGGTGAGGAGGGAATGACACACTGGGAGGGAGTGACGTACTGTGGGAGGGGCGGTGAGGAGGGAGTGACGTACTGTGGGAGGGGGCTGAGGAGGGAGTGACACACTGGGAGGGAGTGACGCACTGGGAGGGGGTGAGGAGGGAGTGACGCACTTTGGGAGTGGGCGGTGAGGAGTGAGTGACACACACTGGGAGGGGCAGTGAGGGGGGAGTGATGCACTGTGGGAGGGAGTGACACACCGTGGGACTGACACTGGGAGTGGGTGGTGAGGAGTGAGTGACACACTGCGAGGGGCGGTGAGGAAGGAGTGACGAACGGGGAGGGAGTGACGCACTGGGAGGGGGTGAGGAGGGAGTGACGCACTTTGGGAGTGGGTGGTGAGGAGTGAGTGACACACTGTGAGAGGGGGTTGAGGAGGGATTGACGCACTGGGATGGAGTGACACACTGAGAGGGAGTGACGCACTGTGGGAGGGGCAATGAGGGGGAGTGACACACACTATGGGAGGGGCGGTGAGGGGTAAGTGATTAACTGGGTGTGACACAATGTGGGAGGGGTGGTGAGGAGGGAATGACACACTGGGAAGTAGTGGCGTACTGTGGGAGGGGGCTGAGGAGGGAGTGACACACTGGGAGGGAGTGACGCACTGGGAGGGGGTTGAGGAGGGATTGACGCACTGGGAGGGAGTGACACACTGGGAGAGGGGTTGAAGAGGGAAGTGACACACACTGTGGGAGGGGCGGTGAGGGGGAAGTGATACACTGGGAGTGACACACTGTGGGAGGGGTGGTGAGGAGGGAATGACACACTGGGAGGGAGTGACACACTGAGAGGGAGTGACGCACTGTGAGAGGGGCAATGAGGGGGTGTGACACACACTGTGGGAGGGGCGGTGAGGGGTAAGTGATTAACTGGGAGTGACACACTGTGGGAGGGGTGGTGAGGAGGGAATGACACACTGGGAGGGAGTGGCGTACTGTGGGAGGGGCGGTGAGGAGGGAGTGACGTACTGTGGGAGGGGGCTGAGGAGGGAGTGACACACTGGGAGGGAGTGACGCACTGGGAGTGGGTGAGGAGGGAGTGACGTACTTTGGGAGTGGGCGGTGAGGAGGGAGTGACACAAACTGGGAGGGACAGTTAGGGGGGAGTGATGCACTGTGGGAGGGAGTGACACACTGTGGGACTGACACTGGAAGTGGGTGGTGAGGAGTGAGTGACACACTGGGAGGGGCGGTGAGGAGGGAGTGACGAACTGGGAGGGGCATGTGAAGGGGGAGTGACACACACTGTGGGACGGAGTGACACACTGGGAGTGACGCACCGTGGAAGTGGGTGGTGAGGAGTGAGTGACACACTGTGGGAGGGGCGGTTAGGAGGGAGAGACACAGTGTGGAAGGGAGTGACACACTGGGAGTGGGTGGTGAGGAGTGAGTGACACACACTGGGAGGGGCAGTGAGGGGGGGTGATGCACTGTGGGAGGGAGTGACACACCGTGGGACTGACACTGGGAGTGGGTGGTGAGGAGTGAGTGACACCCTGGGAGGGGCGGTGAGGAGGGAGTGACGAACTGGGAGGGAGTGACGCACTGGGAGGGGGTGAGGAGGGAGTGACGTACTTTGGGAGTGGGCAGTGAGGAGTAAGGGACACACACTGGGAGGGGCAGTGAGGGGGGAGTGATGCACTGTGGGAGGGAGTGACACACTGTTGGACTGACATTGGGAGTGGGTGGTGAGGAATGAGTGACACACTGGGAGGGGCGGTGAGGAGGGAGTGACGAACTGGGAGGGGCAGTGAAGGGGGAGTGACACACACTGTGGGAGGGAGTGACACACTGGGAGTGACGCACTGTGGGAGTGGGTGGGGAGGAGTGAGTGACACACTGTGAGAGGGGGGTGAGGAGGGATTGACGCACTGGGAGGGAGTGACACACTGGGAGAGGGGTTGAAGAGGGAAGTGACACACACTGTGGGAGGGGCGGTGAGGGGGAAGTGATACACTGGGAGTGACACACTGTGGGAGGGGTGGTGAGGAGGGAATGACACACTGGGAGGGAGTGACACTGAGAGGGAGTGACGCACTGTGAGAGGGGCAATGAGGGGGTGTGACACACACTGTGGGAGGGGCGGTGAGGGGTAAGTGATTAACTGGGAGTGACACACTGTGGGAGGGGCGGTGAGGAGGGAGTGACACACTGGGAGGGAGTGACGTAATGTGGGAGGGGGGGTGAGGAGGGAGTGACGTACTGTGGGAGGGGGCTGAGGAGGGAGTGACACACTGGGAGGGAGTGACGCACTGGGAGTGGGTGAGGAGGGAGTGACGTACTTTGGGAGTGGGCGGTGAGGAGTGAGTGACACACACTGGGAGGGACAGTTAGGGGGGAGTGATGCACTGTGGGAGGGAGTGACACACTGTGGGACTGACACTGGGAGTGGGTGGTGAGGAGTGAGTGACACACTGGGAGGGGCGGGGAGGAGGGAGTGACGAACTGGGAGGGGCATGTGAAGGGGGAGTGACACACACTGTGGGAGGGAGTGACACACTGGGAGTGACGTTTTGTGGGAGTGGGTGGGGAGGAGTGAGTGACACACTGTGGGAGGGGCGGTGAGGAGGGAGTGACACAGTGTGGAAGGGAGTGACACACTGGGAGTGGGTGGTGAGGAGTGAGTGACACACTATGGGAATGACGCACTGTGGGAGTGACACACTGGGAGTAGCGGGTGAGGAGGGAGTGACACACGGGGAGTGACGCACTGGGAGTGACACACTGGGAGTGGGGGTTGGGAAGGGAGTGACACACTGGGAGTGGGTGGTGTGGAGTGAGTGACACACTGGGAGGGAGTAACACACTGTGGGGGGGGGCAGTGAGGAGGGAGTGACACACTGTGTGAGTGACACACTGTGGGAGTGACACACTGGGAGGGCGGGTGAGGAGGGAGTGACACACTGGGAGTGGGTGAGTGAGTGAGTGACACACTGGGATGGAGTGGCATACTGGGAGGGGCGGTCAGGAGGGAGTGACACTGGGAGTGACGCACTGTGGGGGTGACACACTGGGAGTGGGTGGTGAGGAGGGAGTGACACACTGGGAGTGGGTGATGAGTAGTGAGGCTCCACCACTACACCACCACGCCGCTCTTCTCCGATCTGTACACACCAGGTCCACAGCACAGGATAAAATTGTGGAAAGTGAGTCCAGTGAACTGACAGGGGATTCACTGCTAACGATTGTTCCTTCTCTCCTCAGCCGTGATGTCGGGAGAGTGGAGTTCAGTCACTCCACAAGATGTGACAGCGCAGAATGGTTTGTGTGCACAGATACCGTGTCACTACAGATACCCGTCGCATCTAAACAATAAACCACGGATTGGAATCTGGTTTAACAGTGAGACGAACAACGACAGAAATGTAGCCTTACATTCCAATAATTCCATGAAAGAATCAACAACGTTTCTCCATCGGACCCGGCTGTCAGGAGATCTGGGAGACAACGACTGTTCCCTCGTTATAGACAACGTCACGCAGCAAGATGCAGGTCCTTATTTTTTCAGAGTTAATTTTGGAGGGGGAGATCGTTTCAACTACCACCCTGTAACACAGCTCCGTGTTACTGGTAAGTGCTCTGTATAATTCACTCATTCACTCCACAGTTTCGTCCCAGCTGTTATCAGGCAACTGAACCATCCTACCACAACCAGAGAGCAGTGCTGAACTATTGGCGACCTCTGATGACCCTTGGACAGTCCGTGATCGGACTTTACAACTACTGCCTCGCCTGTCGTGGGATAGACTGATTACTGGCTCATATGTGAGGATGTTATTTGTAGATTTTAGTTCTGCATTTAATTCCATCATCCCCAGCAGAGTAGTGGACAAACTGTCTGATCTGGGTGTTAATGCAAACACATGCGGATGGATTAAGGACTTTTTAACAGACCGCCCACAGACTGTCAGGATGGGGTCCAATTACTCCCCAGTCCTGACGCTCAGCACAGGAGCGCCACAAGGTTGTGTGCTGAGTCCCATCTTGTATACAATATACACTTATGACTATACACCAACACACAGTACAAACAGGATCATCAAGTTTGCGGACGACACGACTGTGGTGGGACTGATAAACAACAACGACGAGTCTGCCTACAGAGATGAAGTCCAAAAACTGACTGTCTGGTGTACCAAAAACAACCTGGTACTCAACCCATCAAAGACAAAAGAACTGGTCGTTGACTTCAGGAGGAAGAGGAGAGAGGAACCTGCTCCTTTATACATCAAAGGAGACATGGTGGAGAGACTCACTGGCTTTAAGTTCCTGGGAATAAACATCTCCCAGCACCTCAAATGGCAAATGAACACCGTCACTCTCGTGAAGAAGTCACAGCAGCGGCTGTATTTCCTGAGGTCTCTGCGGAGAGCAAACGTCTCACAGCCGCTGCTGCTGTCCTTCTACCGATGCGCCGTGGAAAGTATCCTCTCCTATGGCATCCTGGTGTGGTTTGCTAGCTGCACTGTGGCTGAGAGGAGG
>NC_046003.1:3476853-3516853 GCF_010909765.2 Amblyraja radiata | reverse complement strand
GCTGCCTCACAGGTACTTGTCTGTGGGGAGTTTGTAAGTTCACCTCAGATTCAGATTCAGATTCAAACTTTATTGTCATTGTGCAGTGTACAGTAGAGACAACACAATGCAGTTAGTTAGCATCTCCCTAGAAGAGCGACATAGAATATGAGCAATAAATATATATATGTACATACATCATAGTAGTGCAATTTTTTCTGGTGGGTGGAGTGTCCGGGTGGGGTGGGAGAGACTGGCAGTCACCGAGGTACAGAGTTGAGTAATGTAATAGCGCAGGGAAGAAGCTGTTCCTGGACATGCTGGTCCGGCAACGGAGAGGCCTGTAGCGCCTCCCGGATGGTAGGAGGATAAACAGACTGTGTCTGGGGTGAGAGCAGTCCTTGGCGATACTGAGCGCCCTCCGCAGACATCGCCTGCTTTGGACAGACTCAATGGAGGGGAGGGAGTAACCGGTGATGCGTTGGGCAGTTTTCACCACCCTCCGCAGTGATTTCCAGTCGGAGACAGAGCAGTTGCCATACCATACTGTGATACAGTTGGTAAGGATGCTCTCGATGATGCAGCGGTAGAAGTTCACCAGAATCTGAGGAGACAGATGGACCTTCTTTAGTCTCCTCAGGAAGAAGATACGCTGGTGAGCCTTATTGACCAGAGTTGAGGTATTGTGGGTCCAAGAGAGGTCATCAGAGATGTTGACCCCCAGAAACCAAGAGTTCGGTGGGCGGCGCGACTCTCGTCAGCAGCGGCCTCTGCAGTCCGTCTGTGTTTTTATTATTTTTTGTCTCGTTTTTATGTAGTTTTAGTTTTGTTTTTTTGTTGAGGTAAGTGTGTGTGTGTGGGGGGGGGGGCTGGGGGTAACTTTAAAATCTTTCCCCTGCACGTTGTCGTTGGGGCTGCAACGTGGAGCGACCTCTAACAGGAAAGACCTGGGGTTCCAGCTGCGGAGCTGCCGAATACTCACCGTCACGGGGCTGGCCGAGTCCGTAGCGGGTGGAGCGGTGGTGGAGCGCTGCTGCCACCCGACCTCCGGAGTTTCGGAGGCTGCAACTGCGGGTCTGGCGGACGGCGGCACCGGGAGCCCGCGGGTCCCTGCTGGGAGACCGCTTTTCGGGGCTTCCGCAACGGCAACTTCTCCCGCCCGAGTTGCGGGGTTGAAGAGCACCTGAGCGGGGCCTTACACCATCGCCCCGCGCGGCTTGGAATTGCCGCGGGACTTTGCGAGCGCACGCCGGGGGCTCTAACAACTAGACCCGGTGCGCGACCTTGCATCACCCGGCGTGGCTTTAATGGCCGCGGGACAATCGCCATCGCCAGCCGGGGGCTTTGACTTTGACTCTGACTCTGACATCGGGGGGGAGAGTGCAGTGGAGAGATACGTTTTTTTTTGCCTTCCATCACAGCGATGTGATGGATGTTTGTGTAAACTGTGTTGTGTCTCGGGTCTTTCTTGTTTTGTAATGTATGGCTGCAGAAACGACATTTCGTTTGGACCTCAAGGGGTCCAAATGACAAATAAATTGTATTGTATTGTATTGTAAACCTGAAGCTGGAAACACGTTCCACCTCCGGCCCGTTAATATGGATGGGGGTGTGCGTGCCACCCCTAGACTTCCTGTAGTCCACAATGAGCACCTTGGTCTTCTTGGAGTTATGGGCCACGTTGTTGTCAGCGCACAGTGCTGCTAGGAGCTGGACCTCCTCCCTATAGGCTGACTCATTTTTGTTGCTGATGAGGCCAATCATCGTTGTATCATCTGCATACTAGATGATGGTGTTAGTACCATGTACAGGTGTGCACCTCATGATCTACGTGGGTTTTCGCCGGGTGCTCCGGTTTCCTCCCACACTCAAGTTGTACAGGTTTGTAGGTTAATTGGCTTGGTATCAGTGTAAATTGTCCCTAGTGTGTGTGGGATAGTGTAAGTGTGCGGGGATCGCTGGCTGGTGCGGACATGGTGGGCCGAAGGGCATATTTCTTTGCTTTATCTCTAAACTAAACTAAACTAAAGATGGTGGAAAGAATTGTATTGTTTTCTATCGAGTTGATAAGTTCATAAGTGAAAGGAGCAGAATTAGGCCATTCGGCTCATCAAGTCTATTTTGCCATTCAACCATGGCTGATCTATCTCTCCCTCCTAACCCCATTCTCCTGCCTTCTCCCTATAACCCCTGACACCCGCACTAATCAACAATCTATCTATCTCTGTCTTAAATATATCCACTGACTTGGCCTCTACTGCCGTCTGTGGCAATGAACCACCCAGCTCAAAGACTGAGGGGAGGCCTGATAGAAATATATAAATCTGTGAGATGCATAGAGAAGGTAGACAGTCAGAATCCTTTTCCCATGGTGCCAATGTCAAGGTTGAGATGGCAGAGCTTTAATGTGAGAGGCGAAAATTGTAAAAGAGATGTGCGGGGCAATACGACATGATATAACTTTATTGATCCCAGGATAGAAATTGATTTGCCAACACACATGAAACATGAAATTAAAGTGACGAGTGGAAAGGATTGGGAGATGTGCAAAGATTACGTGGGAGGGGGGTGGGGAGGGGAGTCTGTCTCAGTCTACCTCACGACAGAAGGGGGAGGAGTTGTACAGTTTGATAGCCACAGGGAAGAAGGATCTCCTGTGGCGTGCTGTGCTGCATCTTGGTGGAACCAGTCTGTTGCTGAAGGTGCTCCTGAGGTTGATCAATGTGTCACGGAGGGGGTGAGCTGTATTGTCCAGGATGCTCCACAGTTTAAGGAGCATCCTCCCCTCCAAGACCAACCTCCCGTGAATCCAACAGCCCTCCAGGACAGAGACGGCCTTCCTGATGAGTTTGTTGATCCCGTTGACATCCGCATCCTTCGCCCTGTTGCCCCGGCACACGGCAGCAAAGAAGATGGCACTGGCCACCACCGATTGGTAGAACATCTGCAGAATCTTGCTGAATGTTGAAGGAGTGGAGCCTTCTCAGAAAGCTCTGTCCCTTCATGTACAGGGCCTCAGCGTTCTTGGGTCAGTCCCGTTTACTGAAGATAGACACTAAATGCTGGAGTAACTCAGCGGCACAGGCAGCGTCTCTGGAGAGAGGGAATGGATGACGTTTTGGGGTGAGACCCTTCTTCAGACTGATGGTATTTGTTCTCCCTGGTAAACTGTTGAACAGACCATGGAGGGTATCTACAACACGCTGCCAAGGGCGGTGATGGAGGCAGATAGGACAGTTCCTTCTCTCCAGAGATGCTGCCTGTCCCGCTGATTTTACTCCAGCATTTTGCGTTTGATCTCCTAGAAACATAGAAAAAGTTGGCCATTCGGCCTCAAGCCAGCACCGCCATTCCTGCTCATTCCACATATCCATTTAGTAGATCATGGCTGATCTACTAAAATCAGTACCCCCGTTCCTGCTCATTCCACATATCCCTTGATTCCTTTAGCCCTAAGTGCTAAATCTAACCATGTCTTGAACAAAATCCAGTGAATTGGCCTCCACTGCCTTCTGTGGCAGAGAATTCCACAGATTCACAGCTCTCTCGTGTCTTCTTCCTCCCTCTCCAGATGCGCCGGAGATTTCCTGGGATTCGGGCTGCACTCGCACACCTGTGAGTGTCACCTGTGTGTGTGCGGCCAGGTGCAACCCACCCGGAGAGCTCACCTGGCGCCTCCCCATCGCCAACATCAGCGGAAACCAAACCCGCGGACGTCTCCACACCTGGCAGGTGGCAAGCGGGCATCTGGTGAATGGTTCCCTCACCCTGAGAGGGAGTGATGGAGGGGAGGACATGATGGCCTTGTGCTCAGTCCGTAACCGACACGGTGAAGCCTTGTTCACGGTGTATCTGTTGATGGAAGGTGAGGACATCTCTGGGGGCGGGAAGTCATCGAGCCCTAGTCATGGTCATAATGTGTAGGAAAGAACTGCAGATGCCTCGGTTTAAATCGAAGGTAGACACAAAATGCTGGAGTAGCTCAGCAGGGACAGGCAACATCTCTGGAGAGAAGGAATGGGTGACGATTCTGGGTTGGTCTGAAGAAGGGTCTCATCCTGAAACATCACACATTTCTTCTCTCCAGATATGCTGCCTGTCCCTGCTGAGTTACTCCAGCATTTTGTGTCTGACATAGTCATAGTCATAGAGTCAGAATCATTCAGTGTGGAAACAGGCCCTTCGGCCCAACTTGCCCACACCAGCCAACGTGCCCCATCTACACTTGTCCCACCTGCCTGCACTTGGTCCAAATCCCTCCAAACCTGACCTATCCATGTACCTGTCTAACTGTTTCGTTAATGTTGGAATGGTCCCAGCCTCAACTACCTCCTCTGGCAGCTCGTTCCATACACCCACCAGTGAAAAAGTTACCCCTCAGATTCCTATTAAATCTTTTCCCCCTCACCTTAAACATATATCCTCTGGCGTCCGCTTCCCCTACTCTGGGCAAGAGACTCCGTGCATCTACCCGATCTATTCCTCTCATGATTTTATACACCTCTATAAGACCATGCTACAGTTTAGTTTGTTGTCATGTGTACCGAGGTACAGTGAAAAGCATTTGTCGAGTGCTATCCGCACAAAATTGCAGAACGTTGCGGACGCAGCCCAGACCATCAGACAAACCAACCTCCCTTCCATCGACCTCACGCTGCCTCGGTAAGGCCAGCAGCAAAATCAAGGACCAGTCACACCCCCGGTCAGTCCCTCTTCTCCTCTCTCCCATCGGGCAAGAGGTACAGAAGTGTGAAAACGAACGCACACACCTCCAGATTCAGAACAGTTTCTTCCCGGCTGTTATCAGGTAACTGAACCATCCTACCACAACCAGAGAGCAGTCCTGAACCACTATCTTCCTCATTGGTGACCCTCGGGCTATCCTTGATTGCACTCTGCTGGCTTTACCTTTAACTAAATGTTATTCCCTTTATCATGTATCTGTACACTGTGGACGGCTCGATGTAATCATGTATTGTCTTTCCGCTGAATGGATAGCACGCAACACAAGCTTTTCACTGTACCTTGGTACACGGGACAATAAACTAAACTGTAAAAACTGAAAACACATCTGGTTGTTCTTACAGGTAAGAGTTTCAATAATTGGATCGCAGTTTTGCTTACAGCAGGGATAATACTGATCGCTGAGCTAGCTGGAATCCTCATCTACAAGTATATACAGCGGTAAGTGTAAATAAATCCACATTTTTATTTCCAAATCTATCCCTTTATCATCTGCTTTTTATAACTGCTTCTGTCATGCTAACGGGTCAGGCAGCATCTCTGTGGAGAACGTGGACAGGTACAAAGTGCTGGAGTAACTCAGCGGGTCAGGCAGGCAACATCTCTGTGGAGAACGTGGACATGTATAAAGTGTTGGAGTAACTCAACGGGTCAGGCAGCATCTCTGTGGAGAACGTGGACAGGTACAAAGTGCTGGAGTAACTCAGCCGGTCAGGCAGCATCTCTGGAGATTAAGGAATAGATGATATTTCGCGTCGGGACCTTCATCAAACTGAAAGGTTGAGAGAGCCAGAACAAAACAGCCGGCAACAAATGACCTTTGGACTATTGTGAGCCCTTTTGGGCACATATCTGAGGAAGGATGTGCTGGCTGTGGAGAGTGTCTAGATGAGATTTACGAGAATGATCCCGGGAATGAGTGGGTTAACATATAATGAGCGTTCGACAGCACTGGGCCTGTACTCGCTGGAGTTTAGATGGATGAGGGAGTACCTCATTGAAATTTAAAGAATAGTGAAAGGCCTGGATAGAGTGGATGTAGAGAGGATGTTTCCACTAGTGGGAGAGTCTAGGACCAGAGGGCACAGCCTCAGAATTAAAGATCGTTCTTTTTGGAAGTATATGAGAGGAATTTCTTTAGTCAGAGGGTGGTGAATCTGCGGAATTCTTTGCCACAGACGGCTGTGGAGAACACAAGTCGGTGGATATTTTTAAGGCAGAGATAGATAGATTGTTGATTAGTACAGGTGTCAGGGGTTATGGGGAGAAGGCAGGAGAATGGGGTTAGGAGGGAGAGCTAGACCGGCCATGATTGAATGGTGGAATAGACTTGATGGGCCGAATGGTCTAATTCTGCTCCTATCATTAATTACCTCATAATCTTATGACCAACGTCTAATACAACTGCAACTTTGACTTAGACTCTGTTGATGTGCAGATGTGCTGTAAACGATGTGATATTCTGTTGCTCTAGGAGGGAATTTGTGACAATGGAGGAAGCTTCAGGAAACCAAGACACCAATGTGATCTACTGCCCACACTCTGCCACCAATCAGGTAGTGGATCTCTGCATTTAATCTCAACTACAGATGATACAAAAGTGGACACTAAAATCTGAATAACTCAGCGGGACAGGCAGCATCTCTGGAGGTACATGGATAGGACAGGTTTGGAGGGATATGGACCAAGCGCAGACAGGTGGGACCAGTGCAGCTGGGACATGTTGGCCGGTGTGGGCAAGTTGGGCCAAAGGACTTGTTTCCACACTGTATCACTCTATGACTATATAGACGATGATGTGGAGAGATAAAGAACAATGAATGAAAGATATGCAAACAGGAAACAGGCCACTGTTAGTGGTTTATTGGTTGAAAATGAGAAGCTGGTGCGGCTTGGGTGGGGGAGGAATGGAGAGGGAGGGAATGCTGGGGCTACTTCAAGTTAGAGAAGTCAATGTTCATACCACTGGGGTGTAAGCTGCCCAAGCGAAATATAAGATGCTGTTCCTCCAATTTGCATTTAGCCTCATTCTGACAATGGAAGAGACCGAGGATAGAAAGGTCAGTGTGGGAATGGGAGGGATAATTAAAGTGTACAGCAATGGGGGGTATGAATATTGATTTTACTAACTGTGTGAGAGTGGGAGAGAGAGAGAGTAGGTGTGAGTGTGAGAGAATGTTTGAGAGAGGGAGACAGTCCGAGAGGGGGAGAGAGAGAATGTGTGTGAAACTGAAAGTGTGAGAGAGAGTGCGTGAGTGTGACAGAGAGAGTGAGAGTGAGAGTGAGTGAGAGTGTGTGAGAGGAGAACATAAACAACATGGCTGAACCTGGGTGTGTGTGAGTTCAGGAGTTGTGAACCTTGCCGCTGATGGTATTAAATGCCGGGCCACACTGCTCTGTACTAAACCCACAACTGCCCGTCTGCTTCCCTTTCCTTCTAGAGCGCGGGGAGTGGAGAGGACGGGCCGGCCCCAGAGGAGCTGAAAGGCGGAGGGGAAACGGGAGAGGGGGAAGAGCAAGCGGCCGTGTACGCCAACCTGCGGGAGCTGCCGAGCAGCGGAGACACCATGCACAGTGGCGAGGTGGTGGAATACGCTGAGCTCTGGTTCCAGTCCAAGCAGGGGGAGGGGTAGAAACATTGAAACATAGACAATAGGTGCAGGAGTAGGCCATTCGGCCCTTCGAGCTTGCACCGCCATTCAATATGATCATGGCTGATCACCCAACTCAGTATCCTGTACCTGACTTCTCTCCATACCATATAACCATATATAACCATAAAACAATTACAGCACGGAAACAGGCCATCTTGGCCCTTCTAGTCCGTGCCGAACTCTTATTATCCCATAGTCCCATCTACCTGCACTCAGACCATAACCTTCCATTCCTTTCCCGTCCATATAACTATCCAATTTATTTTTAAATGATAAAACCGAACCTGCCTCCACCACCTCCACTGGAAGCTTATTCCACACAGCTACCACTCTCTGAGTAAAGAGGTTCCCCATCATGTTACCCCTAAACTTCTGTCCCTTAATTCTCAGATCCCCCTGATCCCTTTAGCCACAAGGGCCACATCTAACTCCCTCTTAAATATAGCCAATCAACTGGCCTCAACTACCTTCTGTGGCAGATAATTCCGCAGATTCACCACTCTCTGTTTGAAAAATGATTTTCTCATTTCGGTCCTAAAAGATTTCCCTCTTATCCTTAAACTTTGACCCCTTGCTCTGGACTTCCCAAACATCGGGAATAGGAGAGTGGGAGGGGCGTGAGGAGGGAGCGCCATGCTGTGGGAGAGGCGGTGAGGAGGGAGGGTTGTGCTGTTTGTGAGGGGCGTGAGGAGGGAGAGGAGATGGGGAGGGAGAGGTGGTGAGGAGGGAGGGCTGTGCTGTTGGGGAGGGGCGTAAGGAGGGAGAGGAGATGGGGGAGGGAGCCTTAACTACATTGGGTTTGATAGATGAATTAACCCTGTAGATGAGATAGTGGGATAACATAGAACTAGTGTGTGACCGGATGGTCGATGGTCAGTGCGGACACGGTGGGCTGAAGGGTCTGTTTCCACACTGTATCTCTAAACTAAACATAGAACTAATTTAAGAGAGAGTTAGATAAAGCTCTAGGGGCTACAGGAATCAATGGATATGGGGAGAAAGTAGGCACTTGGTTTCTTGGTCCTCCAAAATATTCCAAATGGAATTTAAACTGGACGCGGTGAAGGGAGGACTAAAGCCAGAAAGGGTTATTGGAAGAAAGGGCGACCTTAAATGTAGTTGCTACTGGTTGGGTAACTATAGTAGGGTGAAGATTATTCCATGCTTTAATTGTACGGGGGAAGAACGAATTGCTTTACACATCTGTCTTTGTAGCTGGAATCACAAATTGGATCGAATGCCCTCGTCTGCTCCTAATTGGTTTGGGTTTGGTGTAGGTCTTGTGCTCATGTCGAGCTGACCATTTAACATTGTGTTACTGCACGGTTACTGATTGGGGACGATCAGCCATGATCACAATGAATGGCGGTGCTGGCTCGAAGGGCCGAATGCCCTCCTCCTGCACCTATTTTCTATGTTTCTATGTAACTAGTGTGGGAACGGATGATTGATGGTCAGTGTGGACTCGGTGGGCCGAAGGGCCTGTTTCCGTGCTGTATCTCTTTAAAAAAGCCTTTGTTTCTGTAGAACACAGACTGTTCCGTGGGTAACCTTTGACATTGACAAGAATTGCTTCTATTGACACTGGTCAAATGATAGTCTGTTAAACATTGTCTTTACCAGCAGTTACAAAATAGACTTGTAGCTATTAAATGAAGACATTTATTTTTTGAAAATCCTGTGGGATTTTTGCTAATGCTATTCTGAAACTCTGAAAATCCCTCTTACTCTTGTAGCAAAAAGTCTTCATAGCAAAAGGATTTGAGTATAGGAGCAGGGAGGTTCTACTGCAGTTGTACAGGGTCTTGGTGAGACCGCACCTGGAGTACTGTGTAGTTTTGGTCTCCTAATCTGTGGAAAGACATTCTTGCCATAGAGGGAGTACAGAGAAGGTTCACCAGACTGATTACTGGGATGTCAGGACTTTCATATGAAGAAAGACTGGATAGACTCGTCTTGTACTCGCTAGAATTTAGAAGTTTGAGGGGGAATCTTATAGAAACTTACAAAATTCTTAAGGGTATGGACAGGTTAGATGCAGGAAGATTGTACCCGATGTTGGGGAATCCAGAACAAGGGGTCACAGTTTAAGGATAAGGGGGGAAGTCTTTTAGGACTGAGATGTGAAAAACATTAATTTTTACACACAGAGAGTGGCGAATCTGTGGAATTCTCTGCCACAGAAGGTAGTTGAGGCCAGTTCATTGGCTATATTTAGGAGGGAGTTAGATGTGGACCTTGTGGCTAAAGGTATCATGGGGTATGGAGAGAAGGCAGGTACAGGATACTGAATTGGGATGATCGGCCATGACCATATTGAATGGCGGTGCAGTCTCGAAGGGCCGAATGGCCTACTCCTGCACCTATTTTCTATGTTTCTATGTAGCGCCATGTTGTATAACATGTTTCATAGCAAGCAGCTCTGTGTGTGGCATTGGTGAGTAATAATAATAATGAAATGCAGACGCTGGAAATATGACAAAGGTGGCGCAGCGGTAGAGTTGCTGCCTCACAGCGCCAGAGACCCGGGTTCGATCCTGACTACAGGTGCTGTCTGTACGGAGTTTGTACGTTATCCCCGTGACCCGTGTGGATTTTCTCCGGGATCTTCGGTTTCCTCCCACACTCCAAAGACGGGCTGGTTTAATGGTTAGTTGGCTTGCTGTAATTGTAAATTGTCCATGGTGTGTGCAGTGTGCGGGGATCACTGGTCGGCGCTGACTCAATGGGCCGAAGGTCCTGTTTCCACGCTGTGTATCTAGACTACACTAAACTATAACTAATCAATCACGGTCATCGAATGGTGGAGTATGTGCAACATTAATCCTGATACTATTTTTGTATCATTACATGTTTTCTGCAGAGGATTTGGATTTGTTGCATTTGTAAACAAATAGATTAAAATGCTAAACCATCACATCTCAGAATGATGTTCTAAACATCTCTTATTTGATGGTACACAAAAATGCTGGAGAAACTCAGCGGGTGCAGCAGCATCTATGGAGCGAAGGAAATAGGCAACGTTTCGGGCCGAAACCCTTTTTGTGTACCTTCGATTTTCCAGCATCTGCAGTTCCTTCTTAAACACGTAATCTCTTATTTGATTTTTGGTCTCCTCATTTGAGGAAGGACATTCTTGCTATTGAGGGAGTACAGCGTAGGTTCACTAGATTAATTCCCAGGATGGTGGGACTGTCATATGATGAAAGAATGGATCGACTGGGCTTGTATTCACTGGAATTTAGAAGGATGAGAGGTTATCTTATAAAACATTCAAAACCCTTAAGGGATTGAACAGGCCAGATGCAGGAAAACTGTTCCCGATGTTGGGGGGGGGGGGGGGGGGGTGTCCAGAACCAGGGGTCACAGTTTAAGAATAAGGGGTAGGCCAATTGGGACTGAGATGGGGGAAATCATTTTCACCTAGAGAATTGTGAATCTGGGAATTCACAATTGTGAGTAGTGAATCTGGGAATTGGCTCCCACAGAAGGCAGTGGGGGCCAATTCACTGGATGTTTTCAAGAGATAGATTTAGCTCTTTGGGCTAACGGAATTAAGGGATATAGGGAGAAAGCAGGATGAGATACTGATTTTGGATGATCAGCCGTGATCATATTGAATGGTGGTGCTGGCTGTAAGGGCCAAATACCCTACTCCTGCACCTATTTTCTAAGTTTCCGCGCTGTATCTCTAAACTAAAGCCTTCCTATTACATTCCCGTCTGAATATCTTGTAAAAGTCACGATTGTGTCCTTTCTAAAGCTTCCTTTTATTTAAATCTCAAGATATACTGTATTTGAGAAATAAATATACCCAATACATGATCCTTACAAGACTCCATCCAACATTCTCGGAGGCTATACATACATTCAATAATTCTACACAAATTTCTCCCACACCCTTGCCACTCATGTAGCCCACTGGCGTGTAATCCCTTCACTTATTTTTGAGGGGTGTCTCCACCACACCCTGCCCCCCATGTCTATCAGCGGAAGGAGCCTAGACTGTGGTCCTCCCCCACCGAGCCTTTTTTTTTTAAATTATCAAAAAATGTAATCAATTATTTAAAATAATATTTACAATACAATGAAACAAAACAGAATCCACCTCCATAATACAAGACCAACAAATGTATTAAATAAACAACTATATACCTATGTTACACTCCTTGTCACGATGCATGCACCCCCCGCGGTGACCAGTGGTCCCGGAATCCCCCAGGGTGACCGTGTGCAGGACGTATTCCCTCTCTAATCCCACACTGGCACGGACATAACCCCGGAAAAGGGGCAGGCAGCCGGCGCGGGCAGAGCCCTCTTCTGCCTGGCACCGTGACTCACGGATGGCCAGCTTGGCCAGGCCCAGGAGCAACCCAACCAGGATATCTTCGGCCCTACCCTCTCCCCTACGCACAGGGTATCCAAAGATGTGGGTGGTGGGTGAGAAATGCAGCCAGAAGTCAAGGAGCAGCCGCTTTAGATATTGGAACAGGGGCTGCAGTCTCACACACTCCATATACATGTGGCTCACAGATTCTTCCAGCCCACAAAAGTGGCAGGTGGCTGGCGAGTCTGCGAACCGCGAGAGAAACAGGTTGCAGAGGGGACTCCTCTGTGCAATACCCTCCACCCCAGCTTCCCAGTGTAGAGGGGGAGAATCACATGGTAGAGGAACCCCCCACATACCCACCGAGCCTTAGTGTTGGCTGCACCAGGCTTCAGTCCGCCCCTCAGCACGTACTCCTGCCGTCTGCAGCGGCCAGTCGGCTACATTCCCCAACGGACATCTCGCTCCGCTGGGTGGTGAACAACGGTCGGGCAGACCACAGAGTGTCTTTCACCGAGTTGATGACCTTCCAGCAGCACTCGATGTCAGACTCGGAATGTGTCCGTGGGAACAGTCCATAAATCACAGAGTCCTCTGTGACGGAGCTGTTCGGGATAAAGCTTTCCAGGGAACCTTGCAGACCTCTCCAGGCTGTCTTTGCGAATCCACATTCTGTAAAGAGGTGGGCGACCGTCTCCTCCCCATAACAGTCGTTCCGAGGGCAGCGTGCGCTGGTGGTGAGTTTCCGACGGTGCAGGAAGGATCTGACTGGGAGGGCTCCCCTCACCGCCAGCCAAGCCAGGTCTTGGTCCTTGTTGGTGAGTTGTGGCGATGAGGCATTTTACATAGAAACATAGAAAATAGGTGAAAGAGTAGGCCATTCGGCCCTTCGAGCCTGCACCGCCATTCAATATGATCATGGCTGATCATCCAACTCAGTATCCTGTACCTGCCTTCTCGCCAAACTCCCTGATCCCTTTAGCCACAAGGGCCACATCTAACTCCCTCTTAAATATAGCCAATGAACTGGCCTCAACTACCTTCTGTGGCAGATAATTCCACAGATTCACCACCCTCTGTATGAAAAAAATGTTTTTCTCATATCAGTCCTAAAAGATTTCCCCTTTATCCTTAAACTATGACCCCTTGTTCTGGAATTCCCCAACATCGGGAACAATCTTCCTGCATCTAGCCTGTTCAACCCCTTAAGAATGTTGTAAGTTTCTATAAGACCCCCCCTGAATCTTCTAAATTCTAACGAGTACAAGCCGAGTTTATCCAGTCTTTCTTCACATGAAAGTCCTGAAATCCCAGGAATCAGTCTGGTGAACCTTCTCTGTACTTCCTCTATGGCAATAGTTACTCCAGGGAGTGACTCCAGATCCAGGGTCAGGGGGTGATTCTGCGTTGCTTTTCAGCGGTCGCGGCGAGGTGGCGACCGGACAGCAATGGCGGCCTGATCTCCCACAATTCGAAGCGAGGGAGAAAGTGCCCAGCGCCGACCACCAGTGTAATGTTACTGGTGCCATTTTGGGAATCAAATATATGTGTTTTTATGAATGAGCTTCAGTCATGACGTTACATCTTCAAGTGTTGCGAGCTGTTCTGCTATAAAATGCTCCAATCGCCAATGTAAGCGACCCGAGCACTTATAGCAATCTTTCTTCAGGTTCCCCACTAAAGACACAAGGTGAGAAATACAATATTACTTTGTAGGTACAGAAAAATGCTGGAGAAACTCAGCGGGTGCAGCAGCATCTATGGAGCGAAGGAGATAGGCAACGTTTCGGGCCGAAACCCTTCTTCAGACTTTGTGTTGTGTAGCCTGCACCATCTCTTCCTATAGCTCAGATCGTGGAGCCGGGGGTCGCCAGAAGAATTGCTCTGGTCTCTAGCCCCGTGGACTCTAACACCCTGAAGCCGCGGTGTGTGGAGATTGTAGACCCGCGGGCAGCGAGCACTTTCCCTCCCGGAGTCTGGGATTCCTCGCCGGAGAAGAGCTCCGACCGCCGGCCCCGTGGACTGTAACATCGTGAAGCCCCCGTCTCCGATAGGAAGCAAGCGGCCGATTCTGGACCTCCAAGCCGCGGATGTCCCGAATCTGCTTGTGTTTAAGCCGGTTTGAAATGGTGTTTAAAATACTGGATAAATGGTGTTAAACATACACAATGTCCAGAGATGCTGCATGTCTGACCCGCTGAGTTACTCCAGCACTTGGAACCTGTCCACATTCTCGACAGAGATGCTGCCTGTCTGACCCGCTGAGTTACTCCACCACTTGGTACCTGTCGACGTTCTACACAGAGATGCTGCATGTCTGACCCGCTGAGTTACTCCAGCACTTGGTACCTGCCAACATTCTCCACAGAGATGCTGCCTGACGCGCTGAGTTACTCCAGCACTTTGTACCCATCCACGTTCTCCACAGAGATGCTGCCTGTCTGACCCGCCGAGTTCCTCCAGCACTTGGTACCTGTCCATGTTCTCCACAGAGATGCTGCATGTTAAACCTCTGTCCTCTGCACCTCGATTCTTCTATTCAGGGATGGAAATCTGGGCTTGTACCCGATATATCCCTCTCGTGATATTAGACACTGTAAAGAAGTTAAGTCTGACACACTGTAACTTTACTGAGTATTTAATAAAGGCACATGTGAAGCACGTCCCAGTACTGACTGCATCTAGTCTTCAGGCGTACTGGAACCAAGGGAGGAGCAAGGGGAAGATATCACAGTTATACTGAGATGACTAAGGCGTGGTTAGTGGTATTGAGGTAGCTACATTATAGGCTGCATGCATAAACCATCTACATCCTTTCCCTTAGAAATTTAAAATTGAAGTTATAACAGTGGCAGTGTGATTATACAACACATGCAAATTTAAGCGAAATCACCGTAGCGGACAGGAGGTTTGACAACCCGACCCGAGCGTGTGCGTATAGCACCATCACCCTCCCCACCAGATAGAAGAGGAGGCGGAGCAGCAGCAGCCGGGAAGGAGAAAGCAGGCGGAGACCCAACCGGGAATGCGGGAGGTGACCCAGCCGGCACGTGTGATCCAGGAGGAGGAGACGGAGGAGAAGGGAGAGACGGAGAACGAGCAGGGGAGGAAATCATCTGCCCGAAACCAGGAAGCGCAGAAGGAGGAGAACGCGGCAAGCGAACTGACCGGGGCATGCAGGGAGCTGTGGGGTAATTACTACTTACAGGCTTGTAACGCAACGGAGGAGCGTAAGGATCCGCAGGAGGAGGCTGCGGCTCGTTAACGGCCAACAGGTGCTGGCGGCTCCGACGGTAGACAGTTCCATCAAAGTCCACCAGATAGGATCTCGGGGAGTCGTCCACACCAAAAACGGTTGCGAGTCGGGAGAATCCGGTGGCTGTCTGCATGCGGACGACCTGGCCAGGCAGTAGTGGTGAGAGCGGGCGGCAGGACTTGTCGTGAGAGCGGCGCTGTACCTCATGCTTGTGAGCAATCCGTTGCTGGACGGCGGCAGGCTGGAGGACCTTGGGCACCAGGGATTGTTGGGCGATCGGCACCGGTGGCGAAGCACGCGGGACATCAAACGTTGGGCAGGGGATCGCATGGTAGTGTCCCGGGAGATGTTGCGAAGGTTTAGTAGACCCAGGTAGAAGTCGCCATTGGAGAGACGAGACTGCTCGAGCAAATTATTGGCACTGCGGACAGCTCGCTCGGCCAGGCCGTTGCTCTGCGGGTATTCGGGGCTGCTGGTATAGTGAGTGAAGTTCCACTTCACAGCGAAAGCCTGGAATTCTGCACTGGTGATCTGACGGCCGTTGTCGGTCTGCAAGCGGACCGGGGACCCGAAGGTAGCAAAGTGTCTGCGCAGCTTCCTGATAACCATTTCAGAGGTGATAGCAGGGAGAAGGTCCACCTCGAACCAGTTGGAGTATGAATCAACCAACACCAGGTAGTGCTTGCCTCGCCATTCGAATATGTCAGCAGCCAGCGAGGTCCAGGGCATGGCAGGCGCAGGCTGCTGCAGACGTGGCTGGCGCTGCTGATGTGGGGCCAGGGTGTTGCAATCAGGACAGGAGGCTACTCGGGCTTTATTGTACTTGGCCATGCCGGGCCAATAGTATTGTTCTTGGGCATGTGAGACGCTGGCATCGGCACCGGGATGCCCCATGTGGGCAGCGTTGTAGTACAAATCGTATAGGGAGGCAGGGATGACAACCTTGTGACCCTTGATGATGATGCCGTCCAGGAGCACAAGCTCGTCGCGGACCAGAAAGAAAGGGTGGGCACCTGCAGGCAGTGAGGTGCGTCTGCTGGGCCACCCCCGCTGGATGACAGCTGCGAGCTGTTGCAGATCGGGGTCGTTGGCGGTGTGCTCAACCAGGCACTGCAGCTGCTTAGAGGGAAAAAAGTTGACATTGAGTACCTGCAGATCCACCTGCTCGTAGGGGTGCCTGTCACAGGAGGAGCGGGGGGCCCGGGACAGCGCGTCGGCCACATGCATCTCGGTGCCCCTCTTGTACACGATCAGTAGGTCGAACCGCTGGAGCTGGAGCATCATGCGCTGGAGTCTGGCTGGAGCGATGTGGATAGGCTTATTGAGGATGGTCACCAAGGGTTGATGATCCGTCTCGACCGTGAACCTGGTACCGCAAAGGAAGTCCTTGAACTTGGAGCAGGCGAATACAACCGCAAGAAGCTCCTTCTCGATGTGTGCATAGCGCTGCTCAGTGTCTGTCATGGTACGCGAGACATAAGAAATGGGCTGCAGCGAGCCGTCATCATGGAGTTGCAGGCAGGCAGTACCGAGTCCGAAGCCGGAAGCATCACACGTAACTACAATCGGACGTTGCAGATCGAAAAGCATGAGAGTCGGTGTGCTGATCAGCTTTGTTTTGAGAAGGTCGAAAGCCTGCTGGTGTTGGGGAAACCAGGACCAGGCAATGTCTTTTATCGTCTGATGCCTCAGGGGTGCGCTCAACTCGCTGAGGTCGGGGATGAACTTTCCCAAGTAGTTGACCATGCCCAGGAAACGCTGCAGGCTGGTCACGTCGGTCGGGGCAGGCAGCTCGGAGATAGCGTTGGTCTTCTGCGGATCAGGTTTCAGCCCGTGGGCCGTGAAGCTGTGGTCAACATAGGATACTTCAGCTACACGGAACTTGCACTTTGACAGGTTGAGTTTTAAGTTGATCTGGCGAGCGCGGTCTAGAATTCGTCGGAGGTTGTGGTCGTCCTCAGCAGCATCTTTCCCATAAACCAGGATGTCATCCACGATAATGGCACACGGCAGGCCAGCAAACAGTTGCTCCATGGAGCGTTGAAACACTTCGCTAGCAGAGTTGATGCCGAACGGCATCCGCAAAATTTTGAATCTTCCGAAGGGGGTGCCAAATGTGGTTAAGTCTGAGGAGTGTTTGTCTAGAGGTATTTGCCAGAATGAGCTCCTGGCATCAAGGACAGAGAACACCGTGCCTGACCGACCTGGGCAGCAACGTCTTCTACAGTCCTCATGGGGTAATGAGGACGTCTTATTGCCAGCTTTAAGTCTTTGGGGTTGATGCACACCCGAATCTCGCTCTTACCCTTCTTCATGGTGGCGACCATGGTGGAGACCCACTCGGTGTGTTCGCTGACAGCTTCAAGCACTCCCATGTCAACCATGTTTTTCAGCATGGCTTCGACCTTGCCCTTCATGGCAAACGACACCCTGTGTGGAGCACGGACCACTGGTACAACCGACGGGTCAGTTGCGATCTTGTATTCAAGCGGCAGCTTACCCAGTTCATGATCGATTAGGTCAGGGTACTCGGAGAGTGGATTCAGCATCACCCGCACTTCGTGGACAGTACGGTCAAAGGACACCAGCCCGAGATCCTGACACGCCTGATTGCTCAACAGAGTCACACAGTCACAGTCAAATGCAAAACGACTGGTCACGCGAAGATTTCTTCAGCACACATTGGAAGGTGGCCCTCCCCACAGGTTTCAGCTCCTCTCCCCCATAAGCACGCAATATGGAGCGATCAACAGTTAACCGCTCATTATTCATTATCTTCCTGAACAGGGATGTAGACAGAACATTCATCTTCGCCCCCATGTCCAGCTTAGCAGTGGTTGCGAGATTGATTATGAAGGAGAGAATAAACACTGGCATCTCCCATGGAAATACTGGGCTCAGAGTCGAGGGCAGTGTCGACAGAAGACTGGGAACCGAATTCGTTATCAACTTGTTGAAGGTTGTTTAAAACTTGTCTGGGAGCAGGAGGAACGTTCCCACGGGCGCGACAGGCAGCTGAGAAATGGTTCATCTTCTTACAGAAATTACAAGCTTTACCAAATGCTGGGCACTGCGACTGCATAGAGTGGATATAATTGCACTTCTGGACAAGCGGGACCCGAGCGGCCTAAGTCAGCCGCGGTGCAGGGCGAACGTTGTCTTGATTGCGACGGGGCATAGCAACACCAGTCAGATTAATGGCCCGATTGTCAGATCCCCTCTGCCCACGTAGCGGGGTAACCATCTCAGCTATCCGGTCTTCGCAGCAGCTCCGCTCGTAGCTTCTGATCTAGCATGCCGGTGACTAAAATATCTCTAGTGAGCTGATCACGCATGTTCTCGAAACGACACCGCTGAGCAAGGTAGCGCAGGTCAGCGATATACATTCAACAGGTTCATCAGGCTGCTGTTTCCTTGTAAAGAAGGTATGAGGACTGAGCTGATCAAAGTTGACTGGGATAGCAGACTCAAGAATAAGACGGTACATGAGCAGTGGTGTACGTTTAAGGGTATACTGTATAACCTTCAAGAAAAATTTATTCCTATGAAGAAAAAAAGGGGTAAGGGTAAGAACAGTCAGCCATGGCTCAGTAAAACTATAAAGGATAGTATTCGGCTGAAGGCAAGGGCATATAAGGTAGCCAGAGATAGTGGGAGGGTAGAGGATTGGGAAGCATTTAAAGGTCAGCAAAAAATAACTAAGAGATTAATTAAGACGGGGAAAATAGACTATGAAAGGAATTTAGCGAACAACATAAAAACTAATAGTAAGAGTTTTTATAGCTATATAAAAAGAAAAAGGGTGGCTAAGGTGAACGTTGGTCCATTGGAGGGTGAGACTGGAGAGTTGTTGGTGGGGAACATGGAAATGGCAAAGGCATTAAACGAGTATTTTGTATCAGTCTTCACCATAGAAGACACAAAAAATATTCCAACGCTGGATAAACAGGGGGCGGTAGGAATGGAGGAGCTAAATACTATTAAGATCACCAAGGAGGTGGTATTAGGGAAATTAATGAGACTGAAGGAGGATAAATCCCCTGGGCCTGATGGATTACATCCAAGGGTCTTGAGGGAGATAGCGGTGGGGATTGTGGATGCATTGGTGATAATTTTCCAAAACTCCCTGGAGGCAGGAACGGTCCCAGTGGATTGGAAAATGGCCAATGTAACACCTATATTTAAAAAAGGAAGTAAACAGAAGGCGGGTAACTATAGACCGGTTAGTCTAACATCGGTGGTGGGTAAAATGTTAGAGACAATTATTAAAGAAACACTAACGGGGCACTTGGATAAACATGACTTCAGCGGACAGAACCAGCATGGTTTTGTGAAGGGGAAGTCCTGTTTAACGAATCTGCTCGAATTCTTTGAGGAAGTAACAACCCGGGTGGATAAAGGGGAACCGGTGGATGTGGTATACTTGGACTTCCAAAAGGCTTTTGACAAGGTGCCACATAAGAGACTATTGCTAAAAATAAAAAATTATGGGATTGGGGGTAATATATTAGCATGGGTAGAGGATTGGCTAACAAATAGGAAGCAGAGAGTGGGGATAAATGGTTCATACTCGGGATGGCAACCGGTAACTAGCGGGGTTCCGCAAGGGTCGGTGCTGGGACCCCAGTTGTTCACAATTTATATAAATGATTTGGAGGAGGGAACCAAGTGTAATATATCAAAATTTGCGGACGATACAAAAATGGGAGGAAAAGTAGGGGATGAGGAGGATAGGAAGAGTCTGCAAAAGGATATAGATAAGCTAGGTGAGTGGGCAACAACTTGGCAGATGAAATTTAATACTAATAAATGTGAAGTCATTCACTTTTGGAAAAAAAATGATAGGGCAAGTTATTTTCTAAATGAGGAGGAGCTGCGTTGTAATGCAACGCAAAGGGATTTAGGGGTATTAGTACATGAATCACTAAAAGTTAGTATGCAGGTGCAGCAAGCAATCAGGAAGGCCAATGGAGTTTTGGCCTTTATTGCTAGGGGGATTGAGTATAAAAACACGGAGGTCTTGCTGCAGCTGTACACAGTATTAGTGAGACCACATTTGGAATACTGTGTACAGTTCTGGGGTCCATACTTAAGAAAGGATGTACTAGCCTTGGAGGCAGTGCAGCGAAGGTTTACAAGATTAATTCCTGCAATGAGGGGATTGACATATGAGGAAAGGTTATGTAGGCTGGAACTCTACTCTTTGGAGTTTAGAAGAATGAGAGGCGATCTCATTGAAACATATAAGATCGTGAGGGGCCTTGATCGGGTGGATGCACCGAGGATGTTCCCAATGATCGGGGAAACTAGAACTAGGGGACATAGTTGCAGAATAAGGGGGGGCTCTTTTAAAACTGAGATGAGGAAGAACTTCTTCACCCAGAGGGTGGTTAATTTATGGAATTCACTGCCCCAGGGAGCAGTGGAAGCAGAAACTTTAAATATATTTAAGACTAAAATAGATGGTTTTTTAGCTGCCAAGGGGATAAGGGGCTACGGGGAGAGGGCAGGGATATGGACCTAGGTATGGTTAGTATAGTAAGACCTGAGTGATCTCCTGGACAAGTGTCGATCGCCTGGATTGGGGTCGGAGAGGAATTTCCCGGATTTTTTTCCCGAATTGGACCTGGGTTTTTATCCGGTTTTTTGCCTCCCCCAGGAGATCGCGAGGTTCTTGGGGTGGAGAGGGGTGATAGCGGTATAAAGGGGAGGGTAGTGTCTTGTGTTCTGTGTCTTGTGTCTACTGTTTGTGGGTAAGTGTGTCTGTTTAGTGTTCAGCCATGAGCGAATGGCGGTGCGGGCTCGACGGACCTGGTGGTCTACTCTCGCACCTACTTTCTATGTTTCTATGTTTCTATGTAATCTAGCCCACTCCAATATACGGTTGGAGGGCAAGTCACAAATCTCCGCAAACTTGCGTAAGAGACATACCGGATCGTTGGCAGATTCCGCCGGCTCGACGACCTGGTCGTTGTCATCGATGACCGCTGGGATGTAGGCGAAAGTCTGAGCTTGCTTCATAGCATCGGGACCGGCAAGGTTCAGCAGTAGTGAGGCTTTGACCGCATCAGGGTCATTTCGGTGCACGATGTTGATGAAGTGGTTATAGTCCATCACGAAAGCAGCCCATCGCTCCGCAATGTCAGCGTCAAAGACAAGGGGAGAGGGCTTGCGGCACGAGAATGCCATGGCAAAGAGGGAATTAAACACTAGTAAAACTAGGAGCAAATAAAACCCGATAAACAGGAGGCGCGCGTTTAACTTACTGACACCATGTAAAGAAGTCAAGTCTGACACACTGTAACTTTACTGAGTCTTTAATAAAGGCACATGTTAAACACGTACCAATACTGACTGCATCTAGTCTTCAGGCGTACTGGAACCAAGGGAGGAGCAAGGGGAAGATATCACAGTTATACTGAGATGACTAAGGCGTGGTTAGTGGTATTGAGGTAGCTACATTATAGATTGCATACTTAAACCATCTACAGACACCTCTAATAATATCACCCTTCTTACTCCTGCGATTGAAGGAGTAGGATCCCTGCCAATTGAACCACTCACCATAGGCCAGTCCCTGGCTGCTGCATCCTTGTAAAATGTATCTGTAAAGTTTCCAGCATGGCAACATCTTTCCAATCGTACAATACCCACAACGGAACAAAATACACCAAATGCGGCCTCACTTAGTTCTTATACAACGTATACATAGTGCACGACCATTCACTGTGTTGGTATTGTCCATGTTAGACTTCTCATAATGCAATAACTCACATTTCACTGCATTAAAATCCATCAACTATGCCCCAGCACACTAGGCCAATAGATCAAGATCCTACTGCAATTAATCACAACAATCTTCACTATCTGCAAAACCACCCACATTTGTATCAACTGCAAACTTGCTAAACGTGCTCTGTCTGTTCTCATCCAAATCATTGATGTAGATGACAAACCGTAACGGGCCCAGCACTGAACACTAAGTCACACCACTAGACACAGGCCTCCTGTCTGAGAAGCAACCTTCCTTCCACCATCACCCTCTGCTTCCCTCCATGAAGCCTAATTTCTATCCATTTAGATATCTCTCCTTATAACTATATAAATGTACGAACTAAGTACCACGGCAAACATTAAGGAACATTTGGACAGGTGCATGGATAGACAGACTATTTGTAGGAATATGGGGACGGGACATGTTGGCCGATTTGGGCAGACAGGCAGGCAGGCTGGGCTGAAGAAGCTGTGAGACTCTATGGCTCTATGGCTGGATAACTGGGGGTGTTTGTGCACAAATAGTGCAGTTAGGTATTCCTCACTTGGCCGTGGATTTCTGTGCTGGGATCGTAGAACAGATTCATTAAAATACAAATCATATTCATCACACTTTTTATCATTATTATTACAGCAGTTTGTCCAACGGTCACTCATAGATAGGTGACCTGCAAACATATCCAATCATCTACAGCGGGTCAGCACAAGGCAAATGTTGTCAGTGTTGTCACAGGTGAAATATATATGTTTAGTGTACGACGGAACTTGGTAACTGGTTGTTATGTGAGATGTCCTGGGAATGGATGATTCAACGAAATTTCCTGTGCGTGACATCAGTGTGTCAGTGATGGGTCTGGATAAGCAGTGTCATTATCAGTGTGGTCAGTGATGGTTCTGGATGACCTATGAAATTATCAATGTGGTCAGTGATGGGTGTGGATGCGCAGTGACATAATCTCATTAAATCTGACTGCTATGTTTTACATTTGATATGATGAAAAATAAAGAATCTCTTCATTTTAGATCAAATGTTTGACTATAAAGGGTTAACTGAAGTTCAGTATCCATAATTAATCTCATCTGCAATGTGCACTAACTCCATATTGCTGCTCTGTTTACGCTGGAAACACGGCACGTGAAGAGGCATTCATTTGTTATTTTCACCTTAATTAACAGTTGTTAGAAATACGAATTGTGTATCTACGGCACACAATGGAAAGAAAAACACATAATGCGGAAAATTAAAGTGCAGGTTCAGATCTGAGAAAGGGGGAGTTAAGTAACGTTGCTGTTCCCTTCGTACAATGGGGAATATTAGGTCCAGCCTGTGAACACAAGGCGAGCCTCTGTTCAATCTGCAGTTTATTTTGTCGTGAACTACATCAGACCAGTCGTCAGGTAGATGTGAATTGAAATCCACGAATCAGACGGCAAGGTCGGTTTGAGTGTAAATGACCAACTCATCCGCCTAGGCTGTCCACCCAGTTGTACAGAGAAAGCTGCCACACACACGAGCAGACTTTACTTATGTGCTTGTTTATCACGTTATTCAAGAGATCATATCTCCCATCATGCAGTGTTAATCTGCTAGCGGTAGAAAGTGCAATCAACGCTTCAATGAGCAGCAAGGACTGTTATTTAAAAAAATGCCCGATTTATTGGACAGGAAATTATAGGATGTTTTCCTCATCATCTGTATCTTTGAGAAATGTGGACAACTGTTGATGATTAGTTCATCTGATTCAAGGCGAGAGTTTAGTGGTGACTAAATATCCAAACAGTTGTCAGGTCACCGTTAAAAGCAGTTTATATGTTAGTGCTGTACCTGCCGCAAACTTCACACACATGTTTACCCTGTTTCATAGAGAGGGATAGTGCACTTTTGTTCATCTGAACTATTCCCATTGGTCGGCATATGATAAGCAGTGACATGAGGAGAGGGAGAAGAGGGATTGAGGGGGGGAGGGCTGGGTTAGAGAGGGGGAGAGGGAGAGAGAGAGCGGGAGAGAGAGGGAGCGAGATAGAGAGGGCGAGAAAGAAAGAGGGGGAGAGAGAGAGGGGGAAGAGAGAGAGGGGAGATAAAAAGAGGGGGTGAGGGAGAGAGAGGGAGAGATAACGAGAGGGGACGACAGATATAGTGGGGGAGAGATAAAGCGGAAAGAGGGAGGGGAGAGATAATGAGAGGAATAGAAAGGGATAGGGGCTATAGAGGGGCTAAAATGTGGCGGACTGTCAGAGCGTTGAGCAGCAGGATTACAGCGTAAGAGAGGAGCGGAGATGAAACCGTGTCGATCCAGTCAAATGCCACCCATCCGGGGTCAGTGAAATAAATGTCCATCGTGTTACAGCCCCCACGGGACATTGTCGATGATTATCCCGGGTTCCCGTGTGAAGTAGCGGGGAATGTTTTTCAGACAGAGCAGAACGCCGGCTGTTGCAAGAACCGCAGCAGGAGTTTTCCCGCTGCAATATTTAGTTTTCAGCTTCTGGCAACAAATGGCGACAAACCGATCAAAGGTGAAAGCGACGGTGAACCACACAGAACAGTCTGCAGCTGCAGACCTCAGTACAAGGTTGACACTGCACATAGGGTAGATGGTCAGGAAACTCCAAACAAAGTAATAATGTCGAAACCGAAACAAAATGACCACGGTGATCACGGTCAGTAGATCTGCCGCTGCCATGGCCACCAGGTAGCGAGTGGTGCAGGTGGAAAGGCCGCACTTTCCCCGGGACAGGATCACAATCGCCACTAAATTCACTGTGAAAAGAGAAGGGTACGGATGCTGGGCATTACTGAACATGTTCTCCAGGGCTGAACACCTGCTCGACATTCAGCTCAAGATCAGGGGTGTTGGAGTCGGTGCGCAGCTGCAAGTTTAACAATGGCAGAGCCGGCTCCGACTGTAACCGACATGCCTGCCTGCTTCAGGGGAGAATAGATAAGGCGACGGGCGGGTAGGAAACGAGCAGCCACCCGCTAATATAGGCGCAATGGACCTCTCTTTAATTAAATCTGCTGCTGCTCACAGTCTCTGATGGGGCCTGTTTCACAGATTTAACCGTGATCTGCCGAGTTTAACCGGGGTTCTGCGAACTCGGCACCTGATGGGGACGAGGAGGGGTCCAGAGGGAAGGCAGGGATAATTTAGAATCCGGCAGCAGGGTGGCTCCGTTAATGGATTCATTCAACACAGTAAGTTAAGTTCAGTAACAACACACACACACGCACACCGGTAGTTCCGCGGCCACTGGTCCGGGAGTTCGATCCAATTATTCACCAACAGGCGGCGCAATTCGACTTTGACAGTCTACACAGAGAGACACAGTGTCCACGGGAGCAGGTGTTCACTCTGATTAACAACTCAATCACAGTGAACTTCACAATGCGAACTCCTCCCAGGCACACCGTGCCAGGAAACTACCTGTCTGTTTCGAGCACTGGGACAACTCTGCGCAAGGTGCCACAGAAGGCAAGAACAACATTCTAGTATGTCCCTGCAGCAGTGAGAGAAAAAGAGGGTTCGTTTCAGCTGTCTGAAAATAAGAAAAATCACAGCTTCAATTCGATAATATTTCACTGAAAGGATTGATATTATATACATATTCTTTACAACGATCATCAGTTGGGAATTTGTAACATGATTAGAATCAGGTATCAAAGGTATTTTATTAGTCACATTCACATACACCCAGGTGTAGTGAAGTGAAATGCTTTTTGCCATTTTGCAGCACACAAAAAAAAGATTACAGACATAACACCAATAAGAGTCTTAAACACATAGAACATCCCCCCACAATGGCTCCCACCATGAGGGAAGGCACAAAGTCCAGTCCCCAACCCCAGTTCTCCCATAGTCGGGCCTATTGAGGCCTCCACAGTTGCCTCTACGGAGGCCCGATGTTCCTGGCCGTTCTCGCCGGGTGATGTTGCTCTGGCGTCGGGAGAGTCCTCCCAGGGGCCTGGGAACCCTGGAACGGCCGCTTCCGCACTGGAGGCCGCGGCTTCCGAAGCCAACAAGGCCGCGCCGGTTGGAGCTCCACAACTGGCGATCTCATCTAGAGATCCCAGGCTCCCGATGTTAAGTTCAGCTTCGCCGCCCGCAGCTGGTCGCTCCACAGTCCCGCAGCTCCGCGATGTTTTACCCAGCGGTCTCAGATCACCGGAGCTCCAGCGCGGCGACCCAGATCAACACCAGTTAACACACGGAGCTATAAAACTTGAATTGTTCTGCTCACTTACCAGGGACTCCAACGGCAGCAGTGATCACGTACAAGATTCTCTCCACACGCCAATATTCCCAAAACTTTTCCCGCATTTTCTCTGCCCAGCGACGTGTCCCCGTGAGCTACCGTTAATGTCTCGAAATGAAATGCTGGGACAGAATATTCATGGAGATTTTAATAATAGTCTACTTACCTGTTTTGCCACCAAAGTGGATAACCTCACATTTATCCACATTATACTGCATCTGCCATGCATTTGCCCACTCACCCAGACTATCCAAGTCACCTTGCAGCCTCCTAGCAACTTCATCACAGCTAACATTGCCCCCCAGCTTCGTGTCATTCGCAAACTTGGAGATGTTGCATTCAATTCTCTCGTCCAAATCATTAATATATATTGTAAATAGCTGGGGTCCCAGCACTGAGCCTTGCTGTAACCCACAAGTCACTGCCTGCCATTCTGAAAAGGATCCGTTTACTCCTACTCTTTACTTCCTGTTTGCTAGCCAGTTCTCTACACACATCAATACTGAACCCCTTTCGTAAATCCATGCTGACTTTGTCCAATGATTTCACCACTTTCCAAATGTGCTGAAATCCCATCTTTAATAACTGACTCTAGCAGTTTCCCCACTACCGATGTTGGACTATCTGGTCTGTAATTCCCCGTTTTCTCCATCCTTCCCTTTTAAAAAAGTTCGGTTACATTAGTTATCCTCCAATCCTCAGGAACGACTCCAGAATCTAAAAAGTTTTGAACAATTATCACTAATGCATCCACTATTTCTGGGGCTACTTCCTTAAGTACTCTGGGATAGAGCCTATCCGGCCCTAGAGATGTATCGGCCTTTAATCCATTCAATTTACCTAACACCACTTCATGGCTAACCTGGATTTCACTCAGTTCCTCCATCTCATTTGACCTGCGGTCCCCTGCTATCTCCGGCAGATTATTTATATCTTCCATAGTGAAGACGGAACCAAAGTAGTTCTTCAGTTGGTCTGCCATGTCCTTGTTCCCCTATGATCAATTCAAAGGTTTCTGACTGCAAGGGACCTACATTTGTTTTAACTAATCTCTTTCTCTTCGCATATCTATAACAACTTTTGCAGTCAGTTTTTATGTTCCCTGCCAGTTTTATTTTATAATCTATTTTCCCTTTCCTAATTAAGCCCTTTGTCCTCGTCTGCTTGACTCTGAATTTCTCCCAGTCCTCTGGTAGGCTGCTTTTCCTGGCTAATTTGTACGCTTCATCTTTTGTTTTGATACTATCCCCGATTTCCCTTGTTATCCACGGATGCACTACCTTCCCTGATTTATTATTTTGCCAAACTGGTGGGATCAATTGTTGTAGTTCATCCATGCAGTCTTTAAATGTCTTCCATTGCATATCCATCGTCAACCCTTTAAGAATCAATTGCCAGTCAATCTTGGCCAATTCGTCTCATACCTCAAAGTTACCTTTCTTTAAGTTCAGAACCCTTGTTTCTGATTTAACAATGTCACTCTCCATCCTAATGAAGAACTCAACCATATTATGGTCACTCTTGCCCAAGGGCCCACGCACAACAAGACTGCTAACTAACCGTTCCTCATTACTCAATACCCAGTCGAGAATAGCCTTTCCGTCACATCCAAAATGATCGCATCCAGTCACATATTCCCAACTACACACTTCGCCGCATTGCGCAGAGACGGCTCTCTCCCTATTTCCTTAGTTCACAACCATTCCCACCCAAACCACCCCTTCTCCAAGTGTTATTCCCAGCAATCGCAGGACATATAACATCAGCCCCATAAGACGCCTGCCTCCAACATTGTCACAAACCATATCGCCTCAGCAGATAGCCCCTCCTCAAACTTTAACCGGAGAGTCCCAAAAACCGCATCGCCCGCTTCTATTTTTACACAACAGGACAATCCAGGTGGGCCCATTTTCGCCACCTGCACTTGTTGCACTTATCTCATTATAAACTGTCTTCCTTCTCCTCTGCGACTGTGGCTGGTGTGGCTCCTTCATTTCTCGGCCGTGTGCTCCCATTCTCCTTTCTTCGAACAGAAGTGGGTTTCCCAAATCCTCACCTCTTGCCGCATCCTATCAAGCTTCACAACCCGTGCGTTAACCTCCGTATTTATTGCCAGCTGCATCGAGATCCGGTACTCCATTTTCCCACAGAATCCGATCTCTATTATTCTCAAGCCAGCCTTCTCTGACTGCTAATACATTTCACATCCACCGTGGGAGATGCTACACTTCCTCCCTCCCCGTCGTTCAGTGACGTCAGCAGACAATCCAGGCGAGATTAGAATCCTCATGCCCATTCTCCCACCTCGTCCACTGCATTTTGTTCTTGCGATGTGGCCTCTTCTACGTCGGCGAGACCAAATGGCGCTTAGATGGCCACTGGTGAGGGTTTCAATCTAATTTCTCATATTCACACACATCTGGCCATCGTCAGTCGTCTTTCTATCGAGGGAAAGACCCAACGCACATTGTCCGAAAAATACCGTGCATTCTGCTTGAGTAGCCTACGGCCCAAGATTCCGATTTCAGGTAAACCTTGCCTTCTATATTACAATGTCTTCACCTATTTTGATTCACCTATTGTCATACCATTTGCCTATACATATAACCTGCTTTATTATACCTATAATCCGCACAATATATTTTCGCCCCCCCCCCTTCCTGTTTCATCCACCACCCAGCCGTACATTTCACCCACCGCGAACCATCCCAAATCTCGTTCCATTTAACCTGAATCTCTTCTTCGGTGGTCCCTTTTATCACGCATTACTGTCACATACAAGCACCGTTAGCCTTTGTGCCCCCCCCCCCCTACCCCGCTGGTCACCCTCCAGATTTTGTCTCACCTTCTCTGTACCTCGACCACCTGGCAGAAACTATTTTCCTTGGTCGCTGCCACCTACCATCACCCAACTACAGATGTCTACTAATTACAAACTCCTCCCCCATCTGCCCCACATCCACCACTCCTCCGTGGATAAACTGTCTGCCAGGTCTCTCTTTCACTGCTCCCAGATCCCGCTTTACATTGGCTATCCTTCCACTGCACTCTTTTACCTGCTGCACGGTTTTGACCCAAAATGGCTTCCGTTCGTTTCGGCCATTGAACTGCTACAACAGTTTCTATTTGCTGAACATTTCAGCAAGGAGGGACAGTTCCTTGTGTCCCGCTCAACTGTGTATGTTAGTTCTATCGCCTTTATTGCAGCAGCGACCCACTCTCCAAATCAGTATTTATTTCTCTCCTACTTTCGTCTTTAACTCTGCCTTCCCGCTTCATGATGATATTGACAATATTGAAATGTTTCAGAAAAGATTTACGAGGATGTTTATCAGCACTACATGGTGTGAGAATAGGGAGTGGATAAGTGGGTGGGGTTTCTATTCCAATGAACGAAGGAGGATGAGTGGATCTTATGGAGGTGTACAAAATCATGAGAGGAATAGATTGGGAAGATGCACAGCGTCATTTATCCAGCGTAGGGAATCGAGGACCAGGGGATACAGGTTCAAGGTGAAGGGGAAAATATTTAATAGGATTCCAAAGGGCAACATTTCACACAGAGGGTCGTTGAGTGTATGGAATAAGCTGCCAGAGGACGTAGTCGAGGTTGGGACTATCCCATCGTTTAAGAAACCGTTATCTAGGTCTGGTTTGGACGGTTATGGATCAAGCACAGGCAAGTGGGACTATGGTAGCTGCGACATTGTTGGCCGGTGTGGGCGAGTTAGGCCGAAGGGCCTCTTTCTGCACTGTATCAATCTATGACTATGAGTCTGTCAGCACTACCCACAGCGTGTCACTACCCCAGTACTACCCACAGTGTGTCATAAGAAATAGTACTATCGCACAGTGTGGCACTCCATCAGTGCTACCACACAGTGTGTCACTCGATCAGAATTACCCCTGAATGTATCAACGCGTAAGTACTACCCACAGTGTGTCACTCCATCAATTCTACCCCAGAGTATGTCACTACATACGTACTACCCTACAGAGTGTATCTCCATTGGTACTTCTCCACAGTGTGCCATTGCACGAGTACTGCCCCACAGTGTGTCACACCGTCAGCACTACTCCACAATTTGTCAAGAGAAATAGTACTACCACACAGTGTGTCACGTCATCAGAACTATCTTAGAGTGTGTTTTTGCATACGTACTATCCCACATTGTGCGAATCCGTCAATACCACTCCACACCATGTCTCCCCATCAGTGCTACTCCACACTATGTCACTCCATCAGTACAACCGAGAGCGTGTCACTCCGTCTGTGAAACCCCACGGTATGTCAATCCTTCAGTACTACCCCGCAATGTTTCTCTCCATCAATCCTACCTTAAGTATGTAATTTCTTCAGCACTACCCAACATTCTACCTGTCCAGCAGTATTACCCAATAGTGTGTTACTCCATCTGTACTGCCTTAAGTATGTCATTCCATCTGCACTAACCCACAGTGTGTCAATTAATCAGTACTATTCCACAGTGTGTAAATCCATTGCTACAACTCCAGATGGTGGTATTCCATTAGTATTACATGACAACAGTTTGTGAAAAATACGACATCACATGGGGAAAAGGCAGGCACGGGTTATTGATAGCAGATGATCAGCCATGATCACAATGAATGGCGGTTCTGGCTCGAAGGGCCGAATGGCCTGCTGCATCTATTTTCTATGTTTCCATGTATCACAGTGTATTTATTCATCAGTACTACAACACTGTGTCACTCCTCAAAACTATAACTGAATTTGTCATAACATGCGGTCTACCCCACAGCGTGTCATTCCATCAATACTACCACATTGTGTGTCTCTTCATCAGTACTACAACAATGTTCCAATCCATCATTACTGCCCTACAGTGTGTCACGCAACCAATACTACTTGACCGTGTGTCACTCCTTCAGTTTCCCCCCTCCCTCTCAGAGTTTCACTCGGATAGTACCACTTCACGGTGTCTCACTCCATCAATAGCACCCCACAAGTCACTACATCAGTATTGTCCCACAGTGTGCCACTCCACTCAGCTGTACCCCGCAGTGTGTCAGTCCCAGTGCTACCCCACATGTTTGGGTGCTGCAGTAGAAGTTGTGGTGACTCCGAGCTTCTTCTCAGCTACACGCGCTCCTGTTATCTAGTTTCGCTCGTTCGGCGGTACGGGTCATGAAGTCATGACTTGGGCTTGACTTGGATTAAAATAGGGCAGAGTTGAGCAAATCGCCAGCCTCACTCTCTCGTCCCGGTCCAGGATCCAGTGGCAAGACATAGTAAAGACGGCTGGCGATGGGTCAGGCTGCAGTGGAAACCAACAGCGGGTTGTACGTCGTCTGACACAGGAGCGAACGAACTCCAACAGAACTAGCCTACAATGTGTCACTCCAACAGTCCAATCGCGCAGTGTGTCAAGTCAAGTCAAGTCAAGTCAAGTCAAGTCAAGTCAAGTCAAGTCAAGTCAAGTCAAGTCAAGTCAAGTCACATTTATTTATATAGCAATTTAAAAAACAACTCTCGTTGGCCAAAGTGCTTTACATTTGTTATAAGAATAGTATAAACAAACAAACTACATACGTATATACATATAGCCCTCGCTCAGTGGACGTCAGGAAAGGCTTGGGAGTATAGATACGTTTTAGTCTTGACTTAAAGGAGTCGATGGAGGGGGCAGTTCTGATGGGAAGGGGGATGCTGTTCCACAGTCTAGGAGCTGCAACCGCAAAGGTCGCCCCTGAGCTTATGCCTAGACCGTAGGATATTCAGCATCCCCAAGTCGGCCGATCTGATGGACCTGGAGGTGGAGTGGTGGGTGAAGAGTCTTTTAATGTAGGAGGGGGCAAGCCTATTGAGGGCTTTGTAGACATAGAGGAGGTTCTTGAAATGTATACGGAACCGCACAGGGAGCCAGTGGAGAGAGGCCAGGATCGGGGTGATGTGGTCCCTTTTTCGGGTGGCCGTCAGGAGTCTCGCTGCGGCATTTTGTACCAGTTGCAGGCGGGACAGGGAAGATTGGCTGATGCCAGTGGAAAGGGAGTTGCAGTAATCTAGGCGGGGGGAGATAAAAGTGTGGACGATCTTTTCGAGGTCATCAAAGTGGTGGAATTGTTTTATTTTAGCTATCGTCCGAAGCTGATATAAGCTAGCTTTTACCACGGCATTGACTTGTTTGTCAAATTTCACGCCGAGGTTTTTGACGTGAGGTTTGAGTAGTGGGGTAATGCTTCCAAGACTGCCTGCTATCATTTTGATTGAGTCCGAGGGGCCGAGTAGGATGACCTCAGACTTACTCTAATTTAGTTGGAGGAAGTTCTGGGCCATCCAGCACTTTATATCCTCGAAGCAACGGGTAAGGCACTCCATCAGATCTACGACAGAATGTGGCCTAAAATGAGTACTACCCCACAGTGTGCCTCGCCATCAGTACTTCAACATAGCGTGGCATTACATCAGGCCTATCCCACAGTGTGTCATTACAACGGTACTAGCTCAATGTGCATCAATGGGTACTACCCCACATTGTGTCATTACATCAGAACAATTGAAGAGTGTTGTTCCAGCAGTGCAAACCCAATGGGTATTACTCCACATGTAATGCACTCAGTGTGTAATCCTATCAGTGTAGCCTCACAGTGTATGGCTCCATCAGTATTACCCCAATGTCTGTCTCTCCATCAGTACTGCCCCACCGTGTGTCGTTGTGCCTGTGGTATGCCACAATCTGCCACACCATCACAACCACCTCACACTGTATTAATGCATCAGTGCAACCGCGCAGTGTCTCACTCCACCAGAACGACTCCGCAGTTTGTTACTCGATTAGTTCTACTCCACAGCGTGCCACTGCATCAGCTCTAACCCACAGTGTGTCACTCCATCTGTGCCACCATTAATAGTGTCACTCCATAACAATAATCCGCAGTGTGTCACTGCTTCAGTACAACCCACATTTTGTCACTCTGTCAGTAATATCACAGAATATGTCACTCCATCATTACCTCCTCTCAGTGTGTATCTCTATTAGTGCTACCCCAGTGTGTGTCACGGTATCAGTACTAACCCACATTGTTCACTCCATCGGTAATACACCACCGTGCGTCATTACATTGATGCTTCCCCATAGTGCGTCATTGCATATTCCACAGAAACGCACCTTCACAGACACTCACAATCCCACACACTCACACAACCCACACAATAATCTCCCTTACGCACGGCAACGTACACTCACACACCCACGAACATCCATTCACACATTGCCACGCACTCAATCTCACGGACGCTGTCACATCCACTCACTGATCCTTGGACACACTCACGCACGGAGGCACGTGCACACTCCTCTGCTCAAACACTCCCATATACCCACGAAAACGGACACGTTCTTACACACTTAGTCACAACGGTTTATACTTCTGCAATCACCAACGCACACTCACCACACATACTCAAATATTTGCACACGCTCACACATACCAATGCAAATCTTCACACCAATAACACTCCCATACACGCTCTCACACTGTCACACGTTGACATTCTTGAACACACACTCATCGTAGTGTCGTTACACAAGCGTAAATACGGACTCAAATACAGTCATATCATAAGATGATAAGAGATAGGAGCAAAATTTCGCCATTCATCCTCCCAAGTCTAGTCCGCCATTCAATCATTGCCGATCAACCCCTCTCTCCTAACCTCATAGGTGTCAAACACAAACACACCCCCCCCCACACACACACACACACACACACACACACACACACACACACACACACACACACACACACACACACACACACACACACACACACACACACACCCACCCACACACACACACACACACACACACACACACACACACACACACACACACACACACACACACACACACACACACACACACTCACACACACACGCACACCCCCCACACACACACACGCACACCCCCCCCACACACACACACACACACCCCTATACACACCCCCACACACACACACACACCCACACACACACACACACACACACACACACACACACACACACACACACACACACATTCTTACAAACGCTGCCGCACTCACCCACGCAGACCCGCATGCACACATACGGAGATTCAGAAGGATCTCGTCCCGGCGTGTTCACGGCGAGCAGCGCAGCGCGACCGGGAATGTTCCCGCTGAGCGGAGCCGAGCTCTTCAGTTGGCCCGTTAGCCCAGCTCGCCCAACGCGGACGGCGATGAGAATCGCACCTCTGGAGCGAGGAGGGAGCCGCGAGCAACCGCAGAAGAGAGCGGTGGACTGTCGGAGAGCGAGGAAGGCCGCCGTGAATGAAGGGGAGACCCGCAGTGCCGCGGCAGGCAGGTGATATAACTATTCGGCCAACGTTTGTAACTTTATCGGCGTCAAACTGTGGCGACACGTGTGTTGTGTCTAGGTGAGGTCGGCTATATGATATTACCGGGTTGGCTGCAAAACAAAGTATTTCACTGTACCTAGGTACGTGTGACAATGAATATCATTGAATCATTGACATTCTTGCAAACGCATGCACTTGCACACCCACGCACAGTCCAACTCGTTCGCACGCTCACACTCACACACACGTTCTAACACACTCATGCATGGACTCATAGACTCATACTGTCACACACGTGCGAGTCAGGCTGCATCTCTGGAGATGTTTAGTTCAGTGTATCCGTTTAGTTTTGTTTATCGTCACGTGTACCGAGGTTACGTGAAACGCTTTTGTTGCGTGCTCTCCAGTGAGCAGAAATATAATACATTATTACAATGGCTCCGTTTATAGTGTGTGAATACATGATAAGTGGATGACGTTTAATGCAAGGAAAAGGCCGATCACCAATGCGGTAAAGAATAGTTCAAGTCTGATCACTATTTGTAGTATAATTGTTCAGGTGCCTTTTAACAGCTGGGAACTGTTCCTGAATCTGGAGGTGTTTGTATTCACACTTCTATAATTTTTGCCTGATGGGAGAGGAGTGAAGAGGGAATGGCCAGTTTGCGACACGTCCTTGATTATGCTGCTGGCCTTGCCGAGGCTGCATGAGGTATCGATCGAGTCAATAGAAGATACGTTAGTTTGAGTGATGGATGGGCTACGTCCACAATTCGCTGTAATTTCTTGTGTTCTTGAATGGAGATGTTTCCAAACCAAACTGTGATGCATCCTGATAAAATGCTTCATATGGTGCATCTGTACAAGTTGCTGGCAGTTGTAGGGGACATGCCGAACGTCCTAAGCATTGTAAGAACATGGTAGGTAACATTTTGGCTCGGAATCCTCCTTCAAACTGTTTGTGCTGGAAAGGGGGAGACGGCTGGGACAGATGGAGGCAGGACAAGGCAAGATATCAGTGAGTGGGTGAGTGATATGAATGATGAGCGGAAGCGTTTTCATATTTAGGTGGTTGTGATTACAGTTTAAAAGATGAAAGGTAGGATGAAGATTGAAGAGGATGGATTTAGAAAGAGAGAGGAAGGAGTATCGGTGGAGGGGAGGTAGAGGGGATGAACATGTGGGAGTCCGGGTGAGGCGCGATGATGAGCGCGGGGAAGCGGGAATTTACACGTTGGTTACCTAACATTGGATAATTCAATGTTCATACCATTAGGTTGCAAGGTAACTAAGCGGCATATCAATACAATACAATACAATACAATACCGTTTATTGTCATTTTATCCTCAAATGAGGTCCAAACGAAATTTGTGTTCTGCCGTCATACAACAAGAAAGAACGAAGACACACAACCAACACAATTTACACAAACATCCATCACAGTGAATCTCCTCCTCACTGTGATTGAAGCCAAAGTCGTGCCTCTCCCTATGTTCCATTCTTCTCCCGGCCCCCGGCGGGCGATGGTAAGGACCGCGGCCGTTAATGCCATGCCGGCCGATGTAAGACCCTGCCCGGGTCTTGATGTTAGAGTCTCCGGCGGGCGCTAGCATGTCCCGAGGCCGTTAAAGCCGCGCAGGCCGATGTAAGGCCATGTCCGGGTGTTGATGTTGGAGCCCCCGGCTGCGCTGGACATTACCGCGGTCGTTAAGGCCGCCCCGGGCGATGTAACGTCCCGTTCCAGGTCGCCATCAACTCCGCAATTCGGGCGGGAGAATTTGCCGTTTCGGGAGCTCGGAAAAGCGGTGTCCCACCAGGGACCCGCGAGCTCACGCTGTTACCGTCCACCGGACTTGCGGCTGGAGCCTCCGAAGTGCCGGAGTCGGGCCGCAGCAGCACGCCACAACAGCTCTCCTCGCTCCGAGGCCGACCAGCCCCACGATGGCGAGTCCGCATGCTCCGCGACTGGAGCCCCAAGGTCGTTCCGATTGGTGGCCGCTCCACGGTGCCAGGTCCCAAGGACAACGGAGTCCCGACAGAGAAAAGGTCGGGTCCTCCGTACAGGGAAGATATTTAAAATTCCCCAACCCCCGGACTCCACACATACACAATTAAAAACAATTAAAAAAACACTACAAACTACACTGAACGGGACAAATTAAACAAGACTGACGGACTGCAGAGGTCGCGCCGCCCACCCTTCCCAAGGAGTGGCCTTATTCAGTCACCCTGGCAATGGAGGATGCCCAGGACAGAAAGGTCAGTGGGGGAAGGGGGTTTAACGACGGGGAGATCCGCCAGGTCTTGGCGGAACGAGGGTCTTTGTTGATACGATCGCCGAGTCTACGCTTCGCCACGCTGATGTAACGAGGCCATATCTGGAAGACCGCTACAGTAGATGAGCAGAGGAGATGCAGGTGAACCTCAGTATCACTTGGGAGGGCTCTTGGTGTGTGTCGGAGGGGTATAGCGACAAACGTTACGTCCCATTGTGCCTATCCGTTTTACCCGCACTTCCCAAGAAAGACGTTGGAGAGAGAAGTTAGGGCGAGCAGGAGGAGAGTTGGGGAAAATGGAGAGAGAGATAGGGAGGACTAAGATGAAATTGAGAAATACAGAGGACGATAGATGGAGGGAGTGAAATATCAAATGGAGGGTGAGAAAATGAAGCTTGAGGGGAGTTCAGAGCGAGTGGGTTGGCAAAAGGGAGAGAGGGAAGGATCAGGGAGACACAAAGAAACAGACGGAGATATGCAGTGAGATGGAGAGGGTAGGGAGGGGTACGGAGATAGAGGGCTGCGGAGAGATGGCGGAGCAGAGAGGCTAATAGAGATTGTAGGGAAGATAATACCATTTCAGAGAGAGGACAGCCCTTAGGATGGAGGGAGAGAGAAAGAGAGGAGGGAGAGGTGCTGCATCATTCGCCGTTTTATTTAGGTTGAGGGCAACTCTGAGGCGTCAATGTTTCTGTTCTCTGAGTGTCGTGAGTCTTTGGGTCGTTCCACCTCAGAGGTGATGCAGGCAGATAATTTGATTGTCCCACGGTATAGTCAGATCTATTCCAGGCAAGCAGGGAGTGAATGGTTCCCGGGGTCAGCCGGAGTGTGGGGTTGAGGTTACAGTCAGTGAAGCCGCGATCATATTGAGTGGTGAAGCAGAGTGGAGGGGGGCATGTTAGTCCGAGGTGATGTGTTGAACTAATTCGTCAACCTGTGGACAAATGTCGCCCAGTCCAGTCCACCTTCAAACTGGGCACCAGCCAGAAGCCATGAGAGGGTTCCTGGAATTTGGCATTGTCTTGCTGAGTGAACGGATTGAAGGAAATCACACAAACAACATGCGTTGGAGAGTTGGGTCTGGTGGAGTTTGAAACAACATTCCCGTTTGCTGGAACAATGTCGCCGCTCCCAATTTCCAATCCCTCAGTATCTATCGCCACAATTCCCTGTCGTTGGAGTTTCTCAATCAATTCCCTGAATAAATCACAATCTGTCTCAGCAGGGATTTCACTCGGCTGATGTCATCTGTTTGGGAATAATTTCAAAATCTCTATTTTTAAACTCTGTTGAAACTTCATTGTCCCGGTGGAGACGGAAAATGATATCAAATCTGCAGGAATATTCTCTCCCAGCATTTAATTCCGAGACATTACCGTAGTTAACCGGGACACGTCGCTGGGCAGAGAAAATGGGGGGGAAACTGGAGCAATATCGGGACGTGGAGAAAATCCTGTACGTGATAATTGCTGCCGTTGGTGTCCCTGGTAAGTGAGCAGAACAATTCAAGTTTTATATATCCGTGTGTTAACTGGTGTTGACCTGATTCTCATCATGTTTCAAGTTCACAACTGATGATCGTTGTACAATAATATGTGAAGAATATCAATCCTCTCAGTGAAATATTTTAGATTTTTTCTTATTTCCAGACAGCCGTAACTAACCCTCTTTTTCTCTCACTGCTGCCGGCCGGGAAACACCAGAATGTTGGTCTTGCCTTCAGTGGGACTTGCCCAGAGTTGTCCCAGTGCTCCGGACAAGCAGCTCTCCGGGACAGTGTGACTGGGAGAGACGGGTTCACATTGTGAAGTTCACTGTATCTGATATTATTGATCAGAGTGAACACCCGCTCCTGTGGACATTGTGTCTCACTGTGGAGTCTGTCTCAGTCGGATTTCACCGCTTGTTGTTCAATAATTGGATCGATCTCCAGAACCAGTGGCCGCGGATCTACCGGCGTGTGTGTGTGTGTGTTGTTACTGAGCTGAACTCATTGTGTGGAATGAATCCATTTACGGAGCCACTCTGCTGCCGGATTCTAAGTTGTCCCTGCCTTCCCTCTGGAAGGCTCCCTCCTCGTCCCCATCAGATGCCGAGTTCCCAGAGCCCTGGTTAAACGCGGACGCTCACGGCTATGTCTGTGAAACCGGCCCCATCATAGACTGTGAGCAGCAGCAGGGTTAACTATAGAAAGGACCATTGTGCCTATTGCTGTGGGTGGCTGCTCATTCCCTCCCCGCCATTTACCCCGTCTGCCCGTCGCCTGATCTCTTTTCCCCTGAAGCAGGCAGACAGGTCGGGCAAAGTCGGAGCCGGCGCTGATGTTGTTCAACTTGCAGCCACGCACCGACTCCAACGTTCCTGATCTTGAGCGGAAAATCGAGCCGTTGTTCAGCCCCGGAGACCGTGTTGAGTAAATGCCCAGTGTCCGTTCCCTTGTCTTTCCGCAGTGAATTTAGTAGCGATTGTGATCCTGTCCCGGGGAAGGTGCGGCCTCTCCACCTGCACCACTCGTTACCTGGTGGCCATGGCAGTGGCCGATCTACTGGCCGTGATCATCGAGGTCATTTTGTATTGGATCCGATATCATTACTTTTATTGGAGTTTCCTGTCCACCACCCCTGTGTGCAGTGTGATCGAAGTATTGAAGTCTGCAGCTACAGACTGTTCTATCTGGTTCACCGTCACTTTCACCTTTGATCGGGGTGTCGCCATTTGTTGCCAGAAGCTGAAAACTAAATATTGCACCGGGAAAACTGCGGCTGTGGTTCTGGAAACAGCCGGCGTTCTGTTCTGTCTGGAAAACATTCCCCTCTACTTCACAAATGAACCTCGGACAATCATCGACAATGTCCCGTGGGGCTGTGACGAGATGGACAGTTATTACACTGACCCCGGGTGAGTGGCATTTGACTGGATCGACATAGTTTTAACTCCGTTCCTCCCTTTCGCTGTAATCCTGCTGCTCAACGCTCTGACAGTCCGCCACATTTTAGTGGCCAGTCGGGTCCGTAAGTGGCTGAGGGGTGAGAGCAAGGGGGAGAACCGCATTGACCCGGAGATGGAGAGCAGGAGGAGGTCTATGGTTTTACTTTTCACCATCTCCGGCAGCTTCATCCTCCTGTGGATGACGTATAATGTAGTCTTCATCTATTATCAGATCACAGGAATTGGAAATGACCTGAATGATTCTCAATATATCTTTTTCAAGGTCGCGTATTTGCTGAGGAATCTCAGCTGCTGCACCAACACATTTATTTACGCGATGACCCAGTCCAAGTTCAGGGAGCAGGTGAAAAGCGCGGTGAAATATCCGATCACATCTTTGCTTCGGCTCATTAATAAATCCTCACCCTGAGGGCATCCATCCCAGAGGCGG